>NW_027142672.1:225000-235468 GCF_026170545.1 Melanerpes formicivorus | reverse complement strand
GAGGGGGGACTTAGTGCACTGAGCCGTGCGGCGGCAGGTAGACGTGCTCTCCTTCCCGAGGAGGTAGACGTGCTCTCCCTGGCGAGGGGGGGACTTAGTGCACTGAGCCGTGCGGCGGCAGGTAGACGTGCTCTCCTTCCCGAGGAGGTAGACGTGCTCTCCTTCCCAGGAGGTAGACGTGCTCTCCTTCCCGAGGAGGTAGACGTGCTCTCCTTCCCAGGAGGTAGACGTGCTCTCCTTCCCGAGGAGGTAGACGTGCTCTCCTTCCCAGGAGGTAGACGTGCTCTCCTTCCCAGGTGGTAGACGTGCTCTCCCTCGGTGAGTAGACGTGCTCTCCCTGAGCTGGCAGGTAGACGTGCTCTCCATGGCGAGGGGGGACTTAGTGCACTGAGCCGTGCGGCAGGAGGTAGACGTGCTCCCCGCGGCCGGGCGGGCACTTAGCGCGCGGAGGCTGGAACCGCGGGGTAGACGTGGTCCCCGGGACGAGGGCCGCCTGGTATCGCCCGCCCGGCCCCCAACCCCCCCCCCCCGCGGCGGCGTAAATGAAGAGAGGCAGTCGGCATGAAACCTTCTTTTATTAAGTGTTGTTTTCATCGAGCGTCTTTCATTAAAGGTTGTGTTCTGAAGCAGTCTTTTCTTCAACAGCGCTGTTCTCCGGGGAGAAGGTCTGCCGGCATCTCTAGAAATCTCCCCCCGCCCCTGACCGCCTCCCCCCCCGCCCCCGTTGCCGGTTTGCGCGGCGCCCCCCCTCCCGACGTTGCCTCTTGCCGCTACCCCCGCCCCCCCCCCGCTGCCGGTTTGCGCGGAGCCCCCCCTCCCGACGTTGCCTCTTGCCGCTACCCCCCGCCCCCCCCCCGCTGCCGGTTTGCGCGGAGCTCCCCCTTCCCGCCGTTGCCTCTTGCCGCTACCCCCCGCCCCCCCCCCGCTGCCGGTTTGCGCGGAGCCCCCCCTTCCCGCCGTTGCCTCTTGCCGCTACCCCCCGCCCCCCCCCCGCTGCCGGTTTGCGCGGAGCCCCCCCTTCCCGCCGTTGCCTCTTGCCGCTACCCCCGCCCCCCCCCCGCTGCCGGTTTGCGCGGAGCCCCCCCTTCCCGCCGTTGCCTCTTGCCGCTACCCCCCGCCCCCCCCCCGCTGCCGGTTTGCGCGGAGGCCCCCCTTCCCGCCGTTGCCTCTTGCCGTTACCCCCGCCCCCCCCCCGCTGCCGGTTTGCGCGGAGCGCCCCCGCCTGCCGTTGCCTCTCGCCGCGGCCACCACCGCCCCCTCCACACCCCCGGGCCCCCGTTACCGGTTTGCGCGGAGCCCCCCCTCCCGACGTTGCCTCTTGCCGCTGCTGCCACCCCCAGCTCCCCACACCCCCCGGCTCCCGTTAGCGGTTTGCGCGGAGCCCCCCCTTCCCCCCTTCGCGGGCTGCCGCTTCCCTCCCGGGCTGCCCGGCTGCTCTCTAACCCCTGCGACCGAGGCGGCGCTGTTAGGGCGGCCGTGCCGGTGCCCCTTGCCGCAGCTAGCCTCTCGCCGCTGCCCCTCCCGTCCGTCGTCCCCCGTCCCCAAAAACTTGCTGCTCTCCACGCTGGAGCCTGCACGGGGGAGGTTGCGCTCCGCTCCTCCGGCCCTAAAGCCGCCCTCGCCCGCCCCCCGGCTTGCCGCTTGGCTCGGCTGCCCGCCCGCCCGCTAATCCCCCCAACGCCCCCACCCCAGAAACACCCCAGCCCTACCGCATGCCGCTCCCCCTCTCCCCGCTCTCGCTGACCGCTGCCACCCCCCCCCCACCCCTCCCCCCCGAAACAAACCCCCCAGCCCTACCGCATGCCGCTCCCCCTCTCTCCCTAGCCTGCCCCCCCCGCCGTCGCTTGCTGCCGCCGCCGCCGCCGCCGCCGCCGCCGCCGCCGGGACCCGCCTCGGTCTGGTGGCGCGCGCTCGGAGATCCCCGGCTACCCGTCCGTCCGTCCGTCCCTCCCTCCCGCCCCGCCCCGGGGGAGGGCCCGGGGCAGCGCGGGCAGGCGGGGAGCAAAAAAAGGCGCGGGCGCCAAAAAACGTCGGGGTCCCGGGGTGGCGGAGGGGGGCGGCGGCGGGGGCGGCGGCGGGTACACGGCGCCGGGTCCAGGGCGCCGGGTCCAGCCCGTCCCGGGGCGGGGACAGGTGGTGTCGTCCGTCCCCGCCCCCGTAACCTGCTCTGAAGCATCCGCTTCCCGCCGCGGTTCGCCCTCCACCCCCCCGCCGCACACGCAGCTGCCGCTTCCCGCCGCCTCTGCCCCCCGCCCCGGGATCAACCACCCGCCGGGTCCAGCCGGTCCCGGTCCCGGGAACCTGCTCCCGGGGCCAGCCGGAGCCACGCCCCCTCCTCTGACGCTTCCAGCTGCCGCCTCCCCTCCCACCCCCCAAACTCACACTGGCCCTCGCCGGCCCGCCCACCCGCCTACCTGCTTGCCCGCCGCCGCTGGGTGGCGTGCCGGACACTCTCGCACACAGGTACACAGACAGGGACACAGGGACACAGGCACTCAGGCACACAGGGACACAGGGACACAGGGACACAAGGACACAGGGACACAGGCACTCAGGCACTCAGGCACTCAGGGACACAGGGACACAGGGACACAGGCACTCAGGCACTCAGGGACACAGGGACACAGGGACACAGGGACACAGGGACACAGGGACACAGGCACTCAGGCACTCAGGGACACAGGGACACAGGGACACAGGCACTCAGGCACACAGGGACACAGGTGGCGGGCCGGAGGCCTCTCTCCACTGTGTGGCAGGGGTCCAAGAGCCACCCCAGCCCAACCCAGAGGGTCTTTTGCACCTCTCTAGAGGCCACCCAGAGACCCCAGGCCGCAGCAGAAGCCTCCCCCGCACGCTCTGCAGGCTTCTCAGCCACCCCAGGCCGCAGCAGAAGCCTCTCCCGCACGCTCTGCAGGCTTCTCAGCCACCCCAGGCCGCACCAGAAGCCTCTCCCGCACGCTCTTCAGGCTTCTCAGCCACCCCAGGCCGCACCAGAAGCCTCCCCCGCACGCTCTGCAGGCTTCTCAGCCACCCCAGGCCGCACCAGAAGCCTCCCCCGCAAGCTCTGCAGGCTTCCGACCCACCCCAGGCCGCAGCAGAAGCCTCCCCCGCACGCTCTGCAGGCTTCCGACCCACCCCAGGCCGCAGCAGAAGCCTCTCCCGCACGCTCTGCAGGCTTCTCAGCCACCCCAGGCCGCAGCAGAAGCCTCTCCCGCACGCTCTGCAGGCTTCTCAGCCACCCCAGGCCGCACCAGAAGCCTCTCCCGCACGCTCTTCAGGCTTCTCAGCCACCCCAGGCCGCAGCAGAAGCCTCTCCCGCACGCTCTGCAGGCTTCTCAGCCACCCCAGGCCGCACCAGAAGCCTCCCCCGCACGCTCTGCAGGCTTCCCACCCACCCCAGGCCGCAGCAGAAGCCTCTCCCGCACGCCCTGCAGGCTTCTCAGCCACCCCAGGCCGCAGCAGAAGCCTCTCCCGCACGCTCTGCAGGCTTCTCAGCCACCCCAGGCCGCAGCAGAAGCCTCTCCCGCACGCTCTGCAGGCTTCTCAGCCACCCCAGGCCGCAGCAGAAGCCTCTCCCGCACGCTCTGCAGGCTTCTCAGCCACCCCAGGCCGCACCAGAAGCCTCTCCCGCACGCTCTGCAGGCTTCTCAGCCACCCCAGGCCGCACCAGAAGCCTCTCCCGCACGCTCTGCAGGCTTCCGTCCCACCCCAGGCCGCACCAGAAGCCTCCCCCGCACGCTCTGCAGGCTTCCGTCCCACCCCAGGCCGCACCAGAAGCCTCCCCCGCACGCTCTGCAGGCTTCTCAGCCACCCCAGGCCGCAGCAGAAGCCTCCCCCGCACGCTCTGCAGGCTTCTCAGCCACCCCAGGCCGCAGCAGAAGCCTCCCCCGCACGCTCTGCAGGCTTCTCAGCCACCCCAGGCCGCAGCAGAAGCCTCTCCCGCACGCTCTGCAGGCTTCTCAGCCACCCCAGGCCCCAACAGAAGCCTCTCCCGCACGCTCTGCAGGCTTCCGACCCACCCCAGGCCGCACCAGAAGCCTCCCCCGCACGCTCTGTAGGCTTCTGACCCACCCCAGGCCCCAACAGAAGCCTCCCCCGCACGCTCTGCAGGCTTCTCAGCCACCCCAGGCCGCAGCAGAAGCCTCTCCCGCACGCTCTGCAGGCTTCTCAGCCACCCCAGGCCGCACCAGAAGCCTCTCCCGCACGCTCTGCAGGCTTCTCAGCCACCCCAGGCCGCACCAGAAGCCTCTCCCGCACGCTCTGCAGGCTTCCGACCCACCCCAGGCCGCACCAGAAGCCTCCCCCGCACGCTCTGCAGGCTTCTCCGCCACCACAGGCCGCACCAGAGGATCTTTTGCACCTCTCTGGACGCCACCCAGAGACTCCAGGCCGCACCAGAGGCCCCCCCCCCAACCATTTACAGGCTGCAGTGCCAGCCTAGGCCCCGCTGGCAGCCTCCCTTGTCTGCTTTGGAAGGCCTCCCATCCACTCCAGACCTGCCTGGAGGCCTCCCTCGACTGCTCCCGGGGCCCTCGAAGCCACCCTAGGCCTTTCTGGAGGACCTGCTCGACCGCTCGGGCGGCTTCTGACGCACCCTCGGCCATCCGGCGCCCAGCAGCTCCCAGGGCCAGGCACCGGCCTCCCCCTCCGGCCGCCCCTGGGGCCGGGGGTGGCTCGGACTCGGCGCCCCCAACGTGTCGTCCCGTCCCCCCCCGCCCCCGCACCGCCGAACATTCGCTGCAGCCGAGGGCTTGCCGCTCGACGCCTACCCCACCCGCCCAGCCCCCCGCTGCGGCCCGGCGCTGCCCCGGCCGCTGCGCCCCGCCTCTCATCGCTCCCCCCACCCGGCAACCGGCCGCCGGGCACGGCAAGTCCCAGGGCAGGGAACAGGTGCTGCCGGGACCCCGTGCTGGCTGCCGGCTTCCCGGGGCTGCCCCGGGCACGGACAGGTCGCCCCCCCGCCCCGGCGAATGTTCACCGAACCGGCTGCCGGCTGCCTTCGAGCACCCCCCGCCCCCCGCCACTATCGTCCCCCCCGCCCCCCCTCCGCCTCCGCTGCCGCTTCTCCCCGCACCGCCTCCACTGCCTCCCCCCGCCGCCGGCGAACGAGTCGCCGGATCCGTAGGGTGCCGGGAGCCCGAACGGCGAGCGGCTCCGGCTGCTGCCGGGACCGCGGGGATTCGAGCCGCTCCGGCCGCGGCCGGGACCCCGTGCCGGAAGCCGGCATCCCGGGACGGCCCCGGGACGGCCCCGGTCGCCGGCCGGGTGACGTTCAGCGAAGCGGCTGCCGCCAGTCTTTGGGCCTCCCCCGTGCCGGGGCCGCGGGGATTCGAGCCGGTCCGGCCGCGGCCGGGATCCCGGGCCGGACGATGGCTTCCCGGGCCGGTCCCGGTCGCCTCCCGGGTGACGTTCACCGAAGCGGCTGCCGGCTGTCTTCGAGCCCCCCCCCCCCCTCCGCCTCCGCTGCCGCTTCTCCCCGCACCCCCTCCACTGCCTCCCCCCGCCGCCGGCGAACGAGTCGCCGGATCTGTAGGGTGCCGGGAGCCCGAACGGCGAGCGGCTCCGGCTGCTGCCGGGACCGCGGGGATTCGAGCCGCTCCGGCCGCGGCCGGGACCCCCGTGCCGGAAGCCGGCATCCCCGGACGGCCCCGGGACGGCCCCGGTCGCCGGCCGGGTGACGTTCACCGAAGCGGCTGCCGGCTGTCTTCGAGCCCCCCCCCCCTCCGCCTCCGCTGCCGCTTCTGCCCGCACCCCCTCCACTGCCTCCCCCCGCCGCCGGCGAACGAGTCGGCGGATCCGTAGGGTGCCGGGAGCCCGAACGGCGAGCGGCTCCGGCTGCTGCCGGGACCGCGGGGATTCGAGCCGCTCCGGCCGCGGCCGGGACCCCGTGCCGGAAGCCGGCATCCCGGGACGGCCCCGGGACGGCCCCGGTCGCCGGCCGGGTGACGTTCAGCGAAGCGGCTGCCGCCAGTCTTTGGGCCTCCCCCGTGCCGGGGCCGCGGGGATTCGAGCCGGTCCGGCCGCGGCCGGGATCCCGGGCCGGACGATGGCTTCCCGGGCCGGTCCCGGTCGCCTCCCGGGTGACGTTCACCCAAGCGGCTGCCGGCTGTCTTCGAGCCCCCCCCCCCCCTCCGCCTCCGCTGCCGCTTCTCCCCGCACCCCCTCCACTGCCTCCCCCCGCCGCCGGCGAACGAGTCGCCGGATCTGTAGGGTGCCGGGAGCCCGAACGGCGAGCGGCTCCGGCTGCTGCCGGGACCCGCGGGGATTCGAGCCGCTCCGGCCGCGGCCGGGACCCCGTGCCGGAAGCCGGCATCCCCGGACGGCCCCGGGACGGCCCCGGTCGCCGGCCGGGTGACGTTCACCGAAGCGGCTGCCGGCTGTCTTCGAGCCCCCCCCCCCTCCGCCTCCGCTGCCGCTTCTGCCCGCACCCCCTCCACTGCCTCCCCCCGCCGCCGGCGAACGAGTCGGCGGATCCGTAGGGTGCCGGGAGCCCGAACGGCGAGCGGCTCCGGCTGCTGCCGGGACCGCGGGGATTCGAGCCGCTCCGGCCGCGGCCGGGACCCCGTGCCGGAAGCCGGCATCCCGGGACGGCCCCGGGACGGCCCCGGTCGCCGGCCGGGTGACGTTCAGCGAAGCGGCTGCCGCCAGTCTTTGGGCCTCCCCCGTGCCGGGGCCGCGGGGATTCGAGCCGGTCCGGCCGCGGCCGGGATCCCGGGCCGGACGATGGCTTCCCGGGCCGGTCCCGGTCGCCTCCCGGGTGACGTTCACCGAAGCGGCTGCCGGCTGTCTTCGAGCCCCCCCCCCCCCTCCGCCTCCGCGGCCGCTTCTCCCCGCACCCCCTCCACTGCCTCCCCCCGCCGCCGGCGAACGAGTCGCCGGATCTGTAGGGTGCCGGGAGCCCGAACGGCGAGCGGCTCCGGCTGCTGCCGGGACCGCGGGGATTCGAGCCGCTCCGGCCGCGGCCGGGACCCCGTGCCGGAAGCCGGCATCCCCGGACGGCCCCGGGACGGCCCCGGTCGCCGGCCGGGTGACGTTCACCGAAGCGGCTGCCGGCTGTCTTCGAGCCCCCCCCCCCTCCGCCTCCGCTGCCGCTTCTGCCCGCACCCCCTCCACTGCCTCCCCCCGCCGCCGGCGAACGAGTCGGCGGATCCGTAGGGTGCCGGGAGCCCGAACGGCGAGCGGCTCCGGCTGCTGCCGGGACCGCGGGGATTCGAGCCGCTCCGGCCGCGGCCGGGACCCCGTGCCGGAAGCCGGCATCCCGGGACGGCCCCGGGACGGCCCCGGTCGCCGGCCGGGTGACGTTCACCGAAGCGGCTGCCGGCTGTCTTCGAGCCCCCCCCCCCCTCCGCCTCCGCTGCCGCTTCTCCCCGCACCCCCTCCACTGCCTCCCCCCGCCGCCGGCGAACGAGTCGGCGGATCCATACCGTCCCGAGAGCCCGAGGCGGCGGCACCCAGTGCGGGTCCGGCCGAGGCCGGGACCCCGTGCCTGTCGCAGGCTTCCCGGGACGGCCCCGGAACGGCCGCGGTCGCCGGCCGGGTGACGTTCTCCGAAGCGGCTGCCGGCTGTCTTCGAGCCCCCCCCCCCCCTCCGCCTCCGCTGCCGCTTCTGCCCGCACCTCCTTCACTGCCTCCCCCCGCCGCCGGCGAACGAGTCGGCGGATCCGTAGGGTGCCGGGAGCCCGAACGGCGAGCGGCTCCGGCTGCTGCCGGGACCGCGGGGATTCGAGCCGCTCCGGCCGCGGCCGGGACCCCGTGCCGGATGCCGGCATCCCGGGACGGCCCCGGGACGGCCCCGGTCGCCGGCCGGGTGACGTTCAGCGAAGCGGCTGCCGCCAGTCTTTGGGCCTCCCCCGTGCCGGGGCCGCGGGGCTTCGAGTCGGTCCGGCCGCGGCTGGGACCCCGTGCCTGTCGCAGGCTTCCCGGGACGGCCCCGGAACGGCCGCGGTCGCCGGCCGGGTGACGTTCACCGAGGCGACTGCCGGCTGTCTTCGAGCCCCCCCCCCCCCTGCCGGAGCCGCGGGGATACGAGCCGGTCCGGCCGCGGCCGGGACCCCCGTGCCGGAAGCCGGCATCCCGGGACGGCCCCGGGACGGCCCCGATCGCCTCCTGGGTGACGTTCACCGAAGCGGCTGCCGGCTGTCTTCGAGCCCCCCCCCCTCCGCCTCCGCTGCCGCTTCTCCCCGCACCCCCTCCACTGCCTCCCCCCGCCGCCCGTGAACGAGTCGCCGGATCTGTAGGGGGCCGGGAGCCCGAGGCGGCGAGCGGCTCCGGCTGCTGCCGGGACCGCGAGGCTTCGAGCCGGTCCGGCCGCGGCCGGGATCTCGTGCCGAACGTCGTCTTCCCGGGACGGTCCCGGGAGGGCCCCAGTCTCCTCCCGGGTGACGTTCACCGAAGCGGCTGCCGGCTGTCTTCGAGCCCCCACCCCTGCCGTGGCCGCGGGGATTCGCCCCGGTCCGGCAGCTGACGGTTCCCTGTGTCGGACGCCGGCTTCCCGGGACTGCCCCGGGACAGCCCCGGTCGCCTCCCGGGTGACGTTCACCGAAGCTGCTGCCGCCTGTCTTTGTCCCCCCCCCCCCGTGCTCTCCCTCAGGCGGGAGGTAGACGTGCTCTCCCTCGGCGAGTAGACGTGCTCTCCCTGGGCGAGTAGACGTGCTCTCCCTCGGCGAGTAGACGTGCTCTCCCTGGGCGAGTAGACGTGCTCTCCCTGGGCGAGTAGACGTGCTCTCCCTGGGCGAGTAGACGTGCTCTCCCTCGGCGAGTAGACGTGCTCTCCCTCGGCGAGTAGACGTGCTCTCCCTGGGCGAGTAGACGTGCTCTCCCTGGGCGAGTAGACGTGCTCTCCCTGGGCGAGTAGACGTGCTCTCCCTGGGCGAGTAGACGTGCTCTCCCTCGGCGAGTAGACGTGCTCTCCCTGGGCGAGTAGACGTGCTCTCCCTGGGCGAGTAGACGTGCTCTCCCTGGGCGAGTAGACGTGCTCTCCCTGGGCGAGTAGACGTGCTCTCCCTGGGCGAGTAGACGTGCTCTCCCTGGGCGAGTAGACGTGCTCTCCCTCGGCGAGTAGACGTGCTCTCCCTCGGCGAGTAGACGTGCTCTCCCTGGGCGAGTAGACGTGCTCTCCCTGGGCGAGTAGACGTGCTCTCCCTGGGCGAGTAGACGTGCTCTCCCTCGGCGAGTAGACGTGCTCTCCCTGGGCGAGTAGACGTGCTCTCCCTGGGCGAGTAGACGTGCTCTCCCTGGGCGAGTAGACGTGCTCTCCCTGGGCGAGTAGACGTGCTCTCCCTGGGCGAGTAGACGTGCTCTCCCTCGGCGAGTAGACGTGCTCTCCCTCGGCGAGTAGACGTGCTCTCCCTCGGCGAGTAGACGTGCTCTCCCTCGGCGAGTAGACGTGCTCTCCGCGGAGATCGCGCTTGTCGCCAAGGGGTCGCTGTTGCGCTCTGCCTCCGCCTACGTCATCGTACAAGCCGGCGTGATTTCTGCGACCTGCCGCTGGGCGGAGGTCGGCTGGTTGTGCGCTCGCGGAGCTGACGGCCCTCCAGTTCCGTATATGAGGGAACAAGCGACGCCGAGCACTCCCAGGGCAGCGCTGCCGAGCGGCTGCTCCAAGCCACCCGCCAGGCGGCTGGGCAGGGGTCCGTCTGGCTTCTCGGTGGCTTTCGCCCGGGTCAGAGAGGGGACCCGCGGGGCCGAACAAAGGCGCGGCGGTTTGGAGCGGCCGCTGGCGCACCCTCAGCGGTGTTGGATGGGTTTCGCTCGTCCGTGAGCCGGAGCCCAGCCCGGGCTCGGCAACGAAAGCGGGGAAAAGAAAAAAAGTTGACGAGTGGCTGGCGCCGGCCACTGCCGAAGTGTGGAACCCCCGAAGCGAAGTTTGCCCGGTGGGGCACGGGGGCAGAGAAAGCCGGGGAGACGTGGTGCCGGCGTCGGTCCCACCAAGAATGGAAAGCAAGCCCGTCCAGGCACGGCGAGAGAGAGCCCGGTAAGGGGCAGAGAGAGTTCCCAGCACTGGACCCTCTTCACGGGGGTTCCCCCCCATGGCCAAAGCCGCAGCCCGCGGGGGCACGGCATCTAAGGGAAAAGCCAGCGGCGGTGACTGGCCACTCGTATGCTATGGAGCCCGGCATGGGGGGAGGAGGGCAAGCCGGTGCCCCAGCACGGCTTCCTCCTGGCTCCAGAGGGGCGCCCCGTGATGGAGATGTAACTCGGTGCAGCTTGAGGGAAAATGCAAGCCCACATTTCGGGGAGGCAGAGGTGCCCTGTGAGCCGGTGCGGCCCGGTGCAGCTTGCCCCCCCCCCCCATCTCTGGAGGGCGCCCCGTTTGCTCCGCCGGCGTGTTGCCCGCACGCCGAGCCCCGTGCCTACTGGCTGCTCCCGAGGGCGGGTGGCGGGTGCGCGTGGCTGTGTCTGTCCCAGAAGAGCGAGGCCGTGGGGCCTCCGCTGGCTTCCTTTCCTTCTGTCCTTGTTGATCGAT
>NW_027142672.1:202500-212500 GCF_026170545.1 Melanerpes formicivorus | reverse complement strand
GCCCCCCCTCCCGACGTTGCCTCTTGCCGCTGCTGCCACCCCCAGCTCCCCACACCCCCCGGCTCCCGTTAGCGGTTTGCGCGGAGCCCCCCCTTCCCCCCTTCGCGGGCTGCCGCTTCCCTCCCGGGCTGCCCGGCTGCTCTCTAACCCCTGCGACCGAGGCGGCGCTGTTAGGGCGGCCGTGCCGGTGCCCCTTGCCGCAGCTAGCCTCTCGCCGCTGCCCCTCCCGTCCGTCGTCCCCCGTCCCCAAAAACTTGCTGCTCTCCACGCTGGAGCCTGCACGGGGGAGGTTGCGCTCCGCTCCTCCGGCCCTAAAGCCGCCCTCGCCCGCCCCCCCGGCTTGCCGCTTGGCTCGGCTGCCCGCCCGCCCGCTAATCCCCCCAACGCCCCCACCCCAGAAACACCCCAGCCCTACCGCATGCCGCTCCCCCTCTCCCCGCTCTCGCTGACCGCTGCCACCCCCCCCCACCCCTCCCCCCCGAAACAAACCCCCCAGCCCTACCGCATGCCGCTCCCCCTCTCTCCCTAGCCTGCCCCCCCCGCCGTCGCTTGCTGCCGCCGCCGCCGCCGCCGCCGCCGCCGCCGCCGCCGGGACCCGCCTCGGTCTGGTGGCGCGCGCTCGGAGATCCCCGGCTACCCGTCCGTCCGTCCGTCCCTCCCTCCCGCCCCGCCCCGGGGGAGGGCCCGGGGCAGCGCGGGCAGGCGGGGAGCAAAAAAAGGCGCGGGCGCCAAAAAACGTCGGGGTCCCGGGGTGGCGGAGGGGGGCGGCGGCGGGGGCGGCGGCGGGTACACGGCGCCGGGTCCAGGGCGCCGGGTCCAGCCCGTCCCGGGGCGGGGAGAGGTGGTGTCGTCCGTCCCCGCCCCCGTAACCTGCTCTGAAGCATCCGCTTCCCGCCGCGGTTCGCCCTCCACCCCCCCGCCGCACACGCAGCTGCCGCTTCCCGCCGCCTCTGCCCCCCGCCCCGGGATCAACCACCCGCCGGGTCCAGCCGGTCCCGGTCCCGGGAACCTGCTCCCGGGGCCAGCCGGAGCCACGCCCCCTCCTCTGACGCTTCCAGCTGCCGCCTCCCCTCCCACCCCCCAAACTCACACTGGCCCTCGCCGGCCCGCCCACCCGCCTACCTGCTTGCCCGCCGCCGCTGGGTGGCGTGCCGGACACTCTCGCACACAGGTACACAGACAGGGACACAGGGACACAGGCACTCAGGCACACAGGGACACAGGGACACAGGGACACAAGGACACAGGGACACAGGCACTCAGGCACTCAGGCACTCAGGGACACAGGGACACAGGGACACAGGGACACAGGGACACAGGGACACAGGCACTCAGGCACTCAGGGACACAGGGACACAGGGACACAGGCACTCAGGCACTCAGGGACACAGGGACACAGGGACACAGGCACTCAGGCACACAGGGACACAGGTGGCGGGCCGGAGGCCTCTCTCCACTGTGTGGCAGGGGTCCAAGAGCCACCCCAGCCCAACCCAGAGGGTCTTTTGCACCTCTCTAGAGGCCACCCAGAGACCCCAGGCCGCAGCAGAAGCCTCCCCCGCATGCTCTGCAGGCTTCCGACCCACCCCAGGCCGCACCAGAAGCCTCCCCCGCAAGCTCTGCAGGCTTCCGACCCACCCCAGGCCGCAGCAGAAGCCTCTCCCGCACGCTCTGCAGGCTTCCGACCCACCCCAGGCCGCAGCAGAAGCCTCTCCCGCACGCTCTGCAGGCTTCTCAGCCACCCCAGGCCGCAGCAGAAGCCTCTCCCGCACGCTCTGCAGGCTTCTCAGCCACCCCAGGCCGCACCAGAAGCCTCTCCCGCACGCTCTTCAGGCTTCTCAGCCACCCCAGGCCGCACCAGAAGCCTCCCCCGCACGCTCTGCAGGCTTCTCAGCCACCCCAGGCCGCACCAGAAGCCTCCCCCGCAAGCTCTGCAGGCTTCCGACCCACCCCAGGCCGCAGCAGAAGCCTCTCCCGCACGCTCTGCAGGCTTCCGACCCACCCCAGGCCGCAGCAGAAGCCTCTCCCGCACGCTCTGCAGGCTTCTCAGCCACCCCAGGCCGCAGCAGAAGCCTCTCCCGCACGCTCTGCAGGCTTCTCAGCCACCCCAGGCCGCACCAGAAGCCTCTCCCGCACGCTCTTCAGGCTTCTCAGCCACCCCAGGCCGCAGCAGAAGCCTCTCCCGCACGCTCTGCAGGCTTCTCAGCCACCCCAGGCCGCACCAGAAGCCTCCCCCGCACGCTCTGCAGGCTTCCCACCCACCCCAGGCCGCAGCAGAAGCCTCTCCCGCACGCCCTGCAGGCTTCTCAGCCACCCCAGGCCGCAGCAGAAGCCTCTCCCGCACGCTCTGCAGGCTTCTCAGCCACCCCAGGCCGCAGCAGAAGCCTCTCCCGCACGCTCTGCAGGCTTCTCAGCCACCCCAGGCCGCAGCAGAAGCCTCTCCCGCACGCTCTGCAGGCTTCTCAGCCACCCCAGGCCGCACCAGAAGCCTCTCCCGCACGCTCTGCAGGCTTCTCAGCCACCCCAGGGCGCACCAGAAGCCTCTCCCGCACGCTCTGCAGGCTTCTCAGCCACCCCAGGCCGCACCAGAAGCCTCTCCCGCACGCTCTGCAGGCTTCTCAGCCACCCCAGGCCCCAACAGAAGCCTCTCCCGCACGCTCTGCAGGCTTCCGACCCACCCCAGGCCGCAGCAGAAGCCTCTCCCGCACGCTCTGCAGGCTTCCGACCCACCCCAGGCCGCACCAGAAGCCTCCCCCGCACGCTCTGCAGGCTTCCGTCCCACCCCAGGCCGCACCAGAAGCCTCCCCCGCACGCTCTGCAGGCTTCCGTCCCACCCCAGGCCGCACCAGAAGCCTCCCCCGCACGCTCTGCAGGCTTCTCAGCCACCCCAGGCCGCAGCAGAAGCCTCCCCCGCACGCTCTGCAGGCTTCTCAGCCACCCCAGGCCGCAGCAGAAGCCTCCCCCGCACGCTCTGCAGGCTTCTCAGCCACCCCAGGCCCCAACAGAAGCCTCTCCCGCACGCTCTGCAGGCTTCCGACCCACCCCAGGCCGCACCAGAAGCCTCCCCCGCACGCTCTGTAGGCTTCTGACCCACCCCAGGCCCCAACAGAAGCCTCCCCCGCACGCTCTGCAGGCTTCTCAGCCACCCCAGGCCGCAGCAGAAGCCTCTCCCGCACGCTCTGCAGGCTTCTCAGCCACCCCAGGCCGCACCAGAAGCCTCTCCCGCACGCTCTGCAGGCTTCTCAGCCACCCCAGGCCCCAACAGAAGCCTCCCCCGCACGCTCTGTAGGCTTCTGACCCACCCCAGGCCCCAACAGAAGCCTCCCCCGCACGCTCTGCAGGCTTCTCAGCCACCCCAGGCCGCAGCAGAAGCCTCTCCCGCACGCTCTGCAGGCTTCTCAGCCACCCCAGGCCGCACCAGAAGCCTCTCCCGCACGCTCTGCAGGCTTCTCAGCCACCCCAGGCCGCAGCAGAAGCCTCTCCCGCACGCTCTGCAGGCTTCCGACCCACCCCAGGCCGCACCAGAAGCCTCCCCCGCACGCTCTGCAGGCTTCTCCACCACCACAGGCCGCACCAGAGGATCTTTTGCACCTCTCTGGACGCCACCCAGAGACTCCAGGCCGCACCAGAGGCCCCCCCCCCAACCATTTACAGGCTGCAGTGCCAGCCTAGGCCCCGCTGGCAGCCTCCCTTGTCTGCTTTGGAAGGCCTCCCATCCACTCCAGACCTGCCTGGAGGCCTCCCTCGACTGCTCCCGGGGCCCTCGAAGCCACCCTAGGCCTTTCTGGAGGACCTGCTCGACCGCTCGGGCGGCTTCTGACGCACCCTCGGCCATCCGGCGCCCAGCAGCTCCCAGGGCCAGGCACCGGCCTCCCCCTCCGGCCGCCCCTGGGGCCGGGGGTGGCTCGGACTCGGCGCCCCCAACGTGTCGTCCCGTCCCCCCCCGCCCCGCACCGCCGAACATTCGCTGCAGCCGAGGGCTTGCCGCTCGACGCCTACCCCACCCGCCCAGCCCCCCGCTGCGGCCCGGCGCTGCCCCGGCCGCTGCGCCCCGCCTCTCATCGCTCCCCCCACCCGGCAACCGGCCGCCGGGCACGGCAAGTCCCAGGGCAGGGAACAGGTGCTGCCGGGACCCCGTGCTGGCTGCCGGCTTCCCGGGGCTGCCCCGGGCACGGACAGGTCGCCCCCCCCGCCCCGGCGAATGTTCACCGAACCGGCTGCCGGCTGCCTTCGAGCACCCCCCGCCCCCCGCCACTATCGTCCCCCCCGCCCCCCCTCCGCCTCCGCTGCCGCTTCTCCCCGCACCGCCTCCACTGCCTCCCCCCGCCGCCGGCGAACGAGTCGCCGGATCCGTAGGGTGCCGGGAGCCCGAACGGCGAGCGGCTCCGGCTGCTGCCGGGACCGCGGGGATTCGAGCCGCTCCGGCCGCGGCCGGGACCCCGTGCCGGAAGCCGGCATCCCGGGACGGCCCCGGGACGGCCCCGGTCGCCGGCCGGGTGACGTTCAGCGAAGCGGCTGCCGCCAGTCTTTGGGCCTCCCCCGTGCCGGGGCCGCGGGGATTCGAGCCGGTCCGGCCGCGGCCGGGATCCCGGGCCGGACGATGGCTTCCCGGGCCGGTCCCGGTCGCCTCCCGGGTGACGTTCACCCAAGCGGCTGCCGGCTGTCTTCGAGCCCCCCCCCCCCCTCCGCCTCCGCTGCCGCTTCTCCCCGCACCCCCTCCACTGCCTCCCCCCGCCGCCGGCGAACGAGTCGCCGGATCTGTAGGGTGCCGGGAGCCCGAACGGCGAGCGGCTCCGGCTGCTGCCGGGACCGCGGGGATTCGAGCCGCTCCGGCCGCGGCCGGGACCCCGTGCCGGAAGCCGGCATCCCCGGACGGCCCCGGGACGGCCCCGGTCGCCGGCCGGGTGACGTTCACCGAAGCGGCTGCCGGCTGTCTTCGAGCCCCCCCCCCTCCGCCTCCGCTGCCGCTTCTGCCCGCACCCCCTCCACTGCCTCCCCCCGCCGCCGGCGAACGAGTCGGCGGATCCGTAGGGTGCCGGGAGCCCGAACGGCGAGCGGCTCCGGCTGCTGCCGGGACCGCGGGGATTCGAGCCGCTCCGGCCGCGGCCGGGACCCCGTGCCGGAAGCCGGCATCCCGGGACGGCCCCGGGACGGCCCCGGTCGCCGGCCGGGTGACGTTCAGCGAAGCGGCTGCCGCCAGTCTTTGGGCCTCCCCCGTGCCGGGGCCGCGGGGATTCGAGCCGGTCCGGCCGCGGCCGGGATCCCGGGCCGGACGATGGCTTCCCGGGCCGGTCCCGGTCGCCTCCCGGGTGACGTTCACCGAAGCGGCTGCCGGCTGTCTTCGAGCCCCCCCCCCCCCTCCGCCTCCGCGGCCGCTTCTCCCCGCACCCCCTCCACTGCCTCCCCCCGCCGCCGGCGAACGAGTCGCCGGATCTGTAGGGTGCCGGGAGCCCGAACGGCGAGCGGCTCCGGCTGCTGCCGGGACCGCGGGGATTCGAGCCGCTCCGGCCGCGGCCGGGACCCCGTGCCGGAAGCCGGCATCCCCGGACGGCCCCGGGACGGCCCCGGTCGCCGGCCGGGTGACGTTCACCGAAGCGGCTGCCGGCTGTCTTCGAGCCCCCCCCCCTCCGCCTCCGCTGCCGCTTCTGCCCGCACCCCCTCCACTGCCTCCCCCCGCCGCCGGCGAACGAGTCGGCGGATCCGTAGGGTGCCGGGAGCCCGAACGGCGAGCGGCTCCGGCTGCTGCCGGGACCGCGGGGATTCGAGCCGCTCCGGCCGCGGCCGGGACCCCGTGCCGGAAGCCGGCATCCCGGGACGGCCCCGGGACGGCCCCGGTCGCCGGCCGGGTGACGTTCAGCGAAGCGGCTGCCGCCAGTCTTTGGGCCTCCCCCGTGCCGGGGCCGCGGGGCTTCGAGCCGGTCCGGCCGCGGCCGGGATCCGGGGCCGGACGATGGCTTCCCGGGCCGGTCCCGGTCGCCTCCCGGGTGACGTTCACCGAAGCGGCTGCCGGCTGTCTTCGAGCCCCCCCCCCCCCTCCGCCTCCGCGGCCGCTTCTGCCCGCACCCCCTCCACTGCCTCCCCCCGCCGCCCGCGAACGAGTCGCCGGATCTGTAGGGTGCCGGGAGCCCGAACGGCGAGCGGCTCCGGCTGCTGCCGGGACCGCGGGGATTCGAGCCGCTCCGGCCGCGGCCGGGACCCCGTGCCGGAAGCCGGCATCCCCGGACGGCCCCGGGACGGCCCCGGTCGCCGGCCGGGTGACGTTCACCGAAGCGGCTGCCGGCTGTCTTCGAGCCCCCCCCCCCCTCCGCCTCCGCTGCCGCTTCTCCCCGCACCCCCTCCACTGCCTCCCCCCGCCGCCGGCGAACGAGTCGGCGGATCCATACCGTCCCGAGAGCCCGAGGCGGCGGCACCCAGTGCGGGTCCGGCCGAGGCCGGGACCCCGTGCCTGTCGCAGGCTTCCCGGGACGGCCCCGGAACGGCCGCGGTCGCCGGCCGGGTGACGTTCTCCGAAGCGGCTGCCGGCTGTCTTCGAGCCCCCCCCCCCCCTCCGCCTCCGCTGCCGCTTCTGCCCGCACCTCCTTCACTGCCTCCCCCCGCCGCCGGCGAACGAGTCGGCGGATCCGTAGGGTGCCGGGAGCCCGAACGGCGAGCGGCTCCGGCTGCTGCCGGGACCGCGGGGATTCGAGCCGCTCCGGCCGCGGCCGGGACCCCGTGCCGGATGCCGGCATCCCGGGACGGCCCCGGGACGGCCCCGGTCGCCGGCCGGGTGACGTTCAGCGAAGCGGCTGCCGCCAGTCTTTGGGCCTCCCCCGTGCCGGGGCCGCGGGGCTTCGAGTCGGTCCGGCCGCGGCTGGGACCCCGTGCCTGTCGCAGGCTTCCCGGGACGGCCCCGGAACGGCCGCGGTCGCCGGCCGGGTGACGTTCACCGAGGCGACTGCCGGCTGTCTTCGAGCCCCCCCCCCCCCTGCCGGAGCCGCGGGGATACGAGCCGGTCCGGCCGCGGCCGGGACCCCCGTGCCGGAAGCCGGCATCCCGGGACGGCCCCGGGACGGCCCCGATCGCCTCCTGGGTGACGTTCACCGAAGCGGCTGCCGGCTGTCTTCGAGCCCCCCCCCCTCCGCCTCCGCTGCCGCTTCTCCCCGCACCCCCTCCACTGCCTCCCCCCGCCGCCCGTGAACGAGTCGCCGGATCTGTAGGGGGCCGGGAGCCCGAGGCGGCGAGCGGCTCCGGCTGCTGCCGGGACCGCGAGGCTTCGAGCCGGTCCGGCCGCGGCCGGGATCTCGTGCCGAACGTCGTCTTCCCGGGACGGTCCCGGGAGGGCCCCAGTCTCCTCCCGGGTGACGTTCACCGAAGCGGCTGCCGGCTGTCTTCGAGCCCCCACCCCTGCCGTGGCCGCGGGGATTCGCCCCGGTCCGGCAGCTGACGGTTCCCTGTGTCGGACGCCGGCTTCCCGGGACTGCCCCGGGACAGCCCCGGTCGCCTCCCGGGTGACGTTCACCGAAGCTGCTGCCGCCTGTCTTTGTCCCCCCCCCCCGTGCTCTCCCTCAGGCGGGAGGTAGACGTGCTCTCCCTCGGCGAGTAGACGTGCTCTCCCTCGGCGAGTAGACGTGCTCTCCCTCGGCGAGTAGACGTGCTCTCCCTCGGCGAGTAGACGTGCTCTCCCTCGGCGAGTAGACGTGCTCTCCCTGGGCGAGTAGACGTGCTCTCCCTCGGCGAGTAGACGTGCTCTCCCTCGGCGAGTAGACGTGCTCTCCCTCGGCGAGTAGACGTGCTCTCCCTGGGCGAGTAGACGTGCTCTCCCTGGGCGAGTAGACGTGCTCTCCCTGGGCGAGTAGACGTGCTCTCCCTCGGCGAGTAGACGTGCTCTCCCTGGGCGAGTAGACGTGCTCTCCCTGGGCGAGTAGACGTGCTCTCCCTGGGCGAGTAGACGTGCTCTCCCTGGGCGAGTAGACGTGCTCTCCCTGGGCGAGTAGACGTGCTCTCCCTGGGCGAGTAGACGTGCTCTCCCTCGGCGAGTAGACGTGCTCTCCCTCGGCGAGTAGACGTGCTCTCCCTGGGCGAGTAGACGTGCTCTCCCTGGGCGAGTAGACGTGCTCTCCCTGGGCGAGTAGACGTGCTCTCCCTCGGCGAGTAGACGTGCTCTCCCTGGGCGAGTAGACGTGCTCTCCCTGGGCGAGTAGACGTGCTCTCCCTGGGCGAGTAGACGTGCTCTCCCTGGGCGAGTAGACGTGCTCTCCCTGGGCGAGTAGACGTGCTCTCCCTCGGCGAGTAGACGTGCTCTCCCTCGGCGAGTAGACGTGCTCTCCCTCGGCGAGTAGACGTGCTCTCCCTCGGCGAGTAGACGTGCTCTCCGCGGAGATCGCGCTTGTCGCCAAGGGGTCGCTGTTGCGCTCTGCCTCCGCCTACGTCATCGTACAAGCCGGCGTGATTTCTGCGACCTGCCGCTGGGCGGAGGTCGGCTGGTTGTGCGCTCGCGGAGCTGACGGCCCTCCAGTTCCGTATATGAGGGAACAAGCGACGCCGAGCACTCCCAGGGCAGCGCTGCCGAGCGGCTGCTCCAAGCCACCCGCCAGGCGGCTGGGCAGGGGTCCGTCTGGCTTCTCGGTGGCTTTCGCCCGGGTCAGAGAGGGGACCCGCGGGGCCGAACAAAGGCGCGGCGGTTTGGAGCGGCCGCTGGCGCACCCTCAGCGGTGTTGGATGGGTTTCGCTCGTCCGTGAGCCGGAGCCCAGCCCGGGCTCGGCAACGAAAGCGGGGAAAAGAAAAAAAGTTGACGAGTGGCTGGCGCCGGCCACTGCCGAAGTGTGGAACCCCCGAAGCGAAGTTTGCCCGGTGGGGCACGGGGGCAGAGAAAGCCGGGGAGACGTGGTGCCGGCGTCGGTCCCACCAAGAATGGAAAGCAAGCCCGTCCAGGCACGGCGAGAGAGAGCCCGGTAAGGGGCAGAGAGAGTTCCCAGCACTGGACCCTCTTCACGGGGGTTCCCCCCCATGGCCAAAGCCGCAGCCCGCGGGGGCACGGCATCTAAGGGAAAAGCCAGCGGCGGTGACTGGCCACTCGTATGCTATGGAGCCCGGCATGGGGGGAGGAGGGCAAGCCGGTGCCCCAGCACGGCTTCCTCCTGGCTCCAGAGGGGCGCCCCGTGATGGAGATGTAACTCGGTGCAGCTTGAGGGAAAATGCAAGCCCACATTTCGGGGAGGCAGAGGTGCCCTGTGAGCCGGTGCGGCCCGGTGCAGCTTGCCCCCCCCCCCCATCTCTGGAGGGCGCCCCGTTTGCTCCGCCGGCGTGTTGCCCGCACGCCGAGCCCCGTGCCTACTGGCTGCTCCCGAGGGCGGTGGCGGGTGCGCGTGGCTGTGTCTGTCCCAGAAGAGCGAGGCCGTGGGGCCTCCGCTGGCTTCCTTTCCTTCTGTCCTTGTTGATCGATGAGGCCTTTCGGGTCGCGTCGGAAAGGGCCCCCGGCCGGCAGGGCAAGGGCGGTCTTCCTTTCCACTTCGCTTCCCGTCGCGTGTGAGGTGTCGTCCTCGTTCCCCCAGCCCCGAGCGGCTCGAGCGGGGGGGAGCCGTGGCGTTAGCGGCCCGGCGCGTGCCTTGCCGCATCCTCCCCTTTCCACCTCCCCCCCGGCGCTGGGGCAGGGTTCGGGGACCGGTCTACCGCAACCGGCTTTGTGACTGCTGCGTGGCCCCGTGAGTTTTCAGGTGTCCTAAAACGCGTGAGGCGCCGGTGTCGTCCTCGGTTCCGGGTACCCGCGGGTGCCGGCCGCGAGCAGCTGCGTGTGGCGGGGGTTGGCCGAGCCGAGAGCGAGGCGGCGGCGTCGCGAAAGTTAAAAGGGGCTAAAAGCGGCGCCGCGCGTGAGGCCTCACCTGCCCGGGTGGGGTCCCCGAGGGTTCCTCCCTAAATGAAACCTCTAGCCTGAGAAGGGCGGCTTTGTGGCCCGTACCCCCGCCCGCTGCCGAGCGAGCCGCCCCGGCTCTAAGGTCCTGGCGTGCCGGGGGCGCGCCCCGC
>NW_027142672.1:180000-190000 GCF_026170545.1 Melanerpes formicivorus | reverse complement strand
TCGCCGCGGCCACCACCGCCCCCTCCACACCCCCGGGCCCCCGTTACCGGTTTGCGCGGAGCCCCCCCTCCCGACGTTGCCTCTTGCCGCTGCTGCCACCCCCAGCTCCCCACACCCCCCGGCTCCCGTTAGCGGTTTGCGCGGAGCCCCCCCTTCCCCCCTTCGCGGGCTGCCGCTTCCCTCCCGGGCTGCCCGGCTGCTCTCTAACCCCTGCGACCGAGGCGGCGCTGTTAGGGCGGCCGTGCCGGTGCCCCTTGCCGCAGCTAGCCTCTCGCCGCTGCCCCTCCCGTCCGTCGTCCCCCGTCCCCAAAAACTTGCTGCTCTCCACGCTGGAGCCTGCACGGGGGAGGTTGCGCTCCGCTCCTCCGGCCCTAAAGCCGCCCTCGCCCGCCCCCCGGCTTGCCGCTTGGCTCGGCTGCCCGCCCGCCCGCTAATCCCCCCAACGCCCCCACCCCAGAAACACCCCAGCCCTACCGCATGCCGCTCCCCCTCTCCCCGCTCTCGCTGACCGCTGCCACCCCCCCCCACCCCTCCCCCCCGAAACAAACCCCCCAGCCCTACCGCATGCCGCTCCCCCTCTCTCCCTAGCCTGCCCCCCCCGCCGTCGCTTGCTGCCGCCGCCGCCGCCGCCGCCGCCGCCGCCGCCGGGACCCGCCTCGGTCTGGTGGCGCGCGCTCGGAGATCCCCGGCTACCCGTCCGTCCGTCCGTCCCTCCCTCCCGCCCCGCCCCGGGGGAGGGCCCGGGGCAGCGCGGGCAGGCGGGGAGCAAAAAAAGGCGCGGGCGCCAAAAAACGTCGGGGTCCCGGGGTGGCGGAGGGGGGCGGCGGCGGGGGCGGCGGCGGGTACACGGCGCCGGGTCCAGGGCGCCGGGTCCAGCCCGTCCCGGGGCGGGGACAGGTGGTGTCGTCCGTCCCCGCCCCCGTAACCTGCTCTGAAGCATCCGCTTCCCGCCGCGGTTCGCCCTCCACCCCCCCCGCCGCACACGCAGCTGCCGCTTCCCGCCGCCTCTGCCCCCCGCCCCGGGATCAACCACCCGCCGGGTCCAGCCGGTCCCGGTCCCGGGAACCTGCTCCCGGGGCCAGCCGGAGCCACGCCCCCTCCTCTGACGCTTCCAGCTGCCGCCTCCCCTCCCACCCCCCAAACTCACACTGGCCCTCGCCGGCCCGCCCACCCGCCTACCTGCTTGCCCGCCGCCGCTGGGTGGCGTGCCGGACACTCTCGCACACAGGTACACAGACAGGGACACAGGGACACAGGCACTCAGGCACACAGGGACACAGGGACACAGGGACACAAGGACACAGGGACACAGGCACTCAGGCACTCAGGCACTCAGGGACACAGGGACACAGGGACACAGGGACACAGGGACACAGGGACACAGGCACTCAGGCACTCAGGGACACAGGGACACAGGGACACAGGCACTCAGGCACTCAGGGACACAGGGACACAGGGACACAGGCACTCAGGCACACAGGGACACAGGTGGCGGGCCGGAGGCCTCTCTCCACTGTGTGGCAGGGGTCCAAGAGCCACCCCAGCCCAACCCAGAGGGTCTTTTGCACCTCTCTAGAGGCCACCCAGAGACCCCAGGCCGCAGCAGAAGCCTCCCCCGCATGCTCTGCAGGCTTCCGACCCACCCCAGGCCGCACCAGAAGCCTCCCCCGCAAGCTCTGCAGGCTTCCGACCCACCCCAGGCCGCAGCAGAAGCCTCTCCCGCACGCTCTGCAGGCTTCCGACCCACCCCAGGCCGCAGCAGAAGCCTCTCCCGCACGCTCTGCAGGCTTCTCAGCCACCCCAGGCCGCAGCAGAAGCCTCTCCCGCACGCTCTGCAGGCTTCTCAGCCACCCCAGGCCGCACCAGAAGCCTCTCCCGCACGCTCTTCAGGCTTCTCAGCCACCCCAGGCCGCACCAGAAGCCTCCCCCGCACGCTCTGCAGGCTTCTCAGCCACCCCAGGCCGCACCAGAAGCCTCCCCCGCAAGCTCTGCAGGCTTCCGACCCACCCCAGGCCGCAGCAGAAGCCTCTCCCGCACGCTCTGCAGGCTTCCGACCCACCCCAGGCCGCAGCAGAAGCCTCTCCCGCACGCTCTGCAGGCTTCTCAGCCACCCCAGGCCGCAGCAGAAGCCTCTCCCGCACGCTCTGCAGGCTTCTCAGCCACCCCAGGCCGCACCAGAAGCCTCTCCCGCACGCTCTTCAGGCTTCTCAGCCACCCCAGGCCGCAGCAGAAGCCTCTCCCGCACGCTCTGCAGGCTTCTCAGCCACCCCAGGCCGCACCAGAAGCCTCCCCCGCACGCTCTGCAGGCTTCCCACCCACCCCAGGCCGCAGCAGAAGCCTCTCCCGCACGCCCTGCAGGCTTCTCAGCCACCCCAGGCCGCAGCAGAAGCCTCTCCCGCACGCTCTGCAGGCTTCTCAGCCACCCCAGGCCGCAGCAGAAGCCTCTCCCGCACGCTCTGCAGGCTTCTCAGCCACCCCAGGCCGCAGCAGAAGCCTCTCCCGCACGCTCTGCAGGCTTCTCAGCCACCCCAGGCCGCACCAGAAGCCTCTCCCGCACGCTCTGCAGGCTTCTCAGCCACCCCAGGGCGCACCAGAAGCCTCTCCCGCACGCTCTGCAGGCTTCTCAGCCACCCCAGGCCGCACCAGAAGCCTCTCCCGCACGCTCTGCAGGCTTCTCAGCCACCCCAGGCCCCAACAGAAGCCTCTCCCGCACGCTCTGCAGGCTTCCGACCCACCCCAGGCCGCAGCAGAAGCCTCTCCCGCACGCTCTGCAGGCTTCCGACCCACCCCAGGCCGCACCAGAAGCCTCCCCCGCACGCTCTGCAGGCTTCCGTCCCACCCCAGGCCGCACCAGAAGCCTCCCCCGCACGCTCTGCAGGCTTCCGTCCCACCCCAGGCCGCACCAGAAGCCTCCCCCGCACGCTCTGCAGGCTTCTCAGCCACCCCAGGCCGCAGCAGAAGCCTCCCCCGCACGCTCTGCAGGCTTCTCAGCCACCCCAGGCCGCAGCAGAAGCCTCCCCCGCACGCTCTGCAGGCTTCTCAGCCACCCCAGGCCACAGCAGAAGCCTCCCCCGCACGCTCTGCAGGCTTCTCAGCCACCCCAGGCCCCAACAGAAGCCTCTCCCGCACGCTCTGCAGGCTTCCGACCCACCCCAGGCCGCACCAGAAGCCTCCCCCGCACGCTCTGTAGGCTTCTGACCCACCCCAGGCCCCAACAGAAGCCTCCCCCGCACGCTCTGCAGGCTTCTCAGCCACCCCAGGCCGCAGCAGAAGCCTCTCCCGCACGCTCTGCAGGCTTCTCAGCCACCCCAGGCCGCACCAGAAGCCTCTCCCGCACGCTCTGCAGGCTTCTCAGCCACCCCAGGCCCCAACAGAAGCCTCCCCCGCACGCTCTGTAGGCTTCTGACCCACCCCAGGCCCCAACAGAAGCCTCCCCCGCACGCTCTGCAGGCTTCTCAGCCACCCCAGGCCGCAGCAGAAGCCTCTCCCGCACGCTCTGCAGGCTTCTCAGCCACCCCAGGCCGCACCAGAAGCCTCTCCCGCACGCTCTGCAGGCTTCTCAGCCACCCCAGGCCGCAGCAGAAGCCTCTCCCGCACGCTCTGCAGGCTTCCGACCCACCCCAGGCCGCACCAGAAGCCTCCCCCGCACGCTCTGCAGGCTTCTCCACCACCACAGGCCGCACCAGAGGATCTTTTGCACCTCTCTGGACGCCACCCAGAGACTCCAGGCCGCACCAGAGGCCCCCCCCCCAACCATTTACAGGCTGCAGTGCCAGCCTAGGCCCCGCTGGCAGCCTCCCTTGTCTGCTTTGGAAGGCCTCCCATCCACTCCAGACCTGCCTGGAGGCCTCCCTCGACTGCTCCCGGGGCCCTCGAAGCCACCCTAGGCCTTTCTGGAGGACCTGCTCGACCGCTCGGGCGGCTTCTGACGCACCCTCGGCCATCCGGCGCCCAGCAGCTCCCAGGGCCAGGCACCGGCCTCCCCCTCCGGCCGCCCCTGGGGCCGGGGGTGGCTCGGACTCGGCGCCCCCAACGTGTCGTCCCGTCCCCCCCCGCCCCGCACCGCCGAACATTCGCTGCAGCCGAGGGCTTGCCGCTCGACGCCTACCCCACCCGCCCAGCCCCCCGCTGCGGCCCGGCGCTGCCCCGGCCGCTGCGCCCCGCCTCTCATCGCTCCCCCCACCCGGCAACCGGCCGCCGGGCACGGCAAGTCCCAGGGCAGGGAACAGGTGCTGCCGGGACCCCGTGCTGGCTGCCGGCTTCCCGGGGCTGCCCCGGGCACGGACAGGTCGCCCCCCCGCCCCGGCGAATGTTCACCGAACCGGCTGCCGGCTGCCTTCGAGCACCCCCCCGCCCCCCGCCACTATCGTCCCCCCCCGCCCCCCCTCCGCCTCCGCTGCCGCTTCTCCCCGCACCGCCTCCACTGCCTCCCCCCGCCGCCGGCGAACGAGTCGCCGGATCCGTAGGGTGCCGGGAGCCCGAACGGCGAGCGGCTCCGGCTGCTGCCGGGACCGCGGGGATTCGAGCCGCTCCGGCCGCGGCCGGGACCCCGTGCCGGAAGCCGGCATCCCGGGACGGCCCCGGGACGGCCCCGGTCGCCGGCCGGGTGACGTTCAGCGAAGCGGCTGCCGCCAGTCTTTGGGCCTCCCCCGTGCCGGGGCCGCGGGGATTCGAGCCGGTCCGGCCGCGGCCGGGATCCCGGGCCGGACGATGGCTTCCCGGGCCGGTCCCGGTCGCCTCCCGGGTGACGTTCACCCAAGCGGCTGCCGGCTGTCTTCGAGCCCCCCCCCCCCCTCCGCCTCCGCTGCCGCTTCTCCCCGCACCCCCTCCACTGCCTCCCCCCGCCGCCGGCGAACGAGTCGCCGGATCTGTAGGGTGCCGGGAGCCCGAACGGCGAGCGGCTCCGGCTGCTGCCGGGACCGCGGGGATTCGAGCCGCTCCGGCCGCGGCCGGGACCCCGTGCCGGAAGCCGGCATCCCCGGACGGCCCCGGGACGGCCCCGGTCGCCGGCCGGGTGACGTTCACCGAAGCGGCTGCCGGCTGTCTTCGAGCCCCCCCCCCTCCGCCTCCGCTGCCGCTTCTGCCCGCACCCCCTCCACTGCCTCCCCCCGCCGCCGGCGAACGAGTCGGCGGATCCGTAGGGTGCCGGGAGCCCGAACGGCGAGCGGCTCCGGCTGCTGCCGGGACCGCGGGGATTCGAGCCGCTCCGGCCGCGGCCGGGACCCCGTGCCGGAAGCCGGCATCCCGGGACGGCCCCGGGACGGCCCCGGTCGCCGGCCGGGTGACGTTCAGCGAAGCGGCTGCCGCCAGTCTTTGGGCCTCCCCCGTGCCGGGGCCGCGGGGATTCGAGCCGGTCCGGCCGCGGCCGGGATCCCGGGCCGGACGATGGCTTCCCGGGCCGGTCCCGGTCGCCTCCCGGGTGACGTTCACCGAAGCGGCTGCCGGCTGTCTTCGAGCCCCCCCCCCCCCTCCGCCTCCGCGGCCGCTTCTCCCCGCACCCCCTCCACTGCCTCCCCCCGCCGCCGGCGAACGAGTCGCCGGATCTGTAGGGTGCCGGGAGCCCGAACGGCGAGCGGCTCCGGCTGCTGCCGGGACCGCGGGGATTCGAGCCGCTCCGGCCGCGGCCGGGACCCCGTGCCGGAAGCCGGCATCCCCGGACGGCCCCGGGACGGCCCCGGTCGCCGGCCGGGTGACGTTCACCGAAGCGGCTGCCGGCTGTCTTCGAGCCCCCCCCCCTCCGCCTCCGCTGCCGCTTCTGCCCGCACCCCCTCCACTGCCTCCCCCCGCCGCCGGCGAACGAGTCGGCGGATCCGTAGGGTGCCGGGAGCCCGAACGGCGAGCGGCTCCGGCTGCTGCCGGGACCGCGGGGATTCGAGCCGCTCCGGCCGCGGCCGGGACCCCCGTGCCGGAAGCCGGCATCCCGGGACGGCCCCGGGACGGCCCCGGTCGCCGGCCGGGTGACGTTCAGCGAAGCGGCTGCCGCCAGTCTTTGGGCCTCCCCCGTGCCGGGGCCGCGGGGCTTCGAGCCGGTCCGGCCGCGGCCGGGATCCGGGGCCGGACGATGGCTTCCCGGGCCGGTCCCGGTCGCCTCCCGGGTGACGTTCACCGAAGCGGCTGCCGGCTGTCTTCGAGCCCCCCCCCCCCCTCCGCCTCCGCGGCCGCTTCTGCCCGCACCCCCTCCACTGCCTCCCCCCGCCGCCCGCGAACGAGTCGCCGGATCTGTAGGGTGCCGGGAGCCCGAACGGCGAGCGGCTCCGGCTGCTGCCGGGACCGCGGGGATTCGAGCCGCTCCGGCCGCGGCCGGGACCCCGTGCCGGAAGCCGGCATCCCCGGACGGCCCCGGGACGGCCCCGGTCGCCGGCCGGGTGACGTTCACCGAAGCGGCTGCCGGCTGTCTTCGAGCCCCCCCCCCCCTCCGCCTCCGCTGCCGCTTCTCCCCGCACCCCCTCCACTGCCTCCCCCCGCCGCCGGCGAACGAGTCGGCGGATCCATACCGTCCCGAGAGCCCGAGGCGGCGGCACCCAGTGCGGGTCCGGCCGAGGCCGGGACCCCGTGCCTGTCGCAGGCTTCCCGGGACGGCCCCGGAACGGCCGCGGTCGCCGGCCGGGTGACGTTCTCCGAAGCGGCTGCCGGCTGTCTTCGAGCCCCCCCCCCCCCTCCGCCTCCGCTGCCGCTTCTGCCCGCACCTCCTTCACTGCCTCCCCCCGCCGCCGGCGAACGAGTCGGCGGATCCGTAGGGTGCCGGGAGCCCGAACGGCGAGCGGCTCCGGCTGCTGCCGGGACCGCGGGGATTCGAGCCGCTCCGGCCGCGGCCGGGACCCCGTGCCGGATGCCGGCATCCCGGGACGGCCCCGGGACGGCCCCGGTCGCCGGCCGGGTGACGTTCAGCGAAGCGGCTGCCGCCAGTCTTTGGGCCTCCCCCGTGCCGGGGCCGCGGGGCTTCGAGTCGGTCCGGCCGCGGCTGGGACCCCGTGCCTGTCGCAGGCTTCCCGGGACGGCCCCGGAACGGCCGCGGTCGCCGGCCGGGTGACGTTCACCGAGGCGACTGCCGGCTGTCTTCGAGCCCCCCCCCCCCCTGCCGGAGCCGCGGGGATACGAGCCGGTCCGGCCGCGGCCGGGACCCCGTGCCGGAAGCCGGCATCCCGGGACGGCCCCGGGACGGCCCCGATCGCCTCCTGGGTGACGTTCACCGAAGCGGCTGCCGGCTGTCTTCGAGCCCCCCCCCCCTCCGCCTCCGCTGCCGCTTCTCCCCGCACCCCCTCCACTGCCTCCCCCCGCCGCCCGTGAACGAGTCGCCGGATCTGTAGGGGGCCGGGAGCCCGAGGCGGCGAGCGGCTCCGGCTGCTGCCGGGACCGCGAGGCTTCGAGCCGGTCCGGCCGCGGCCGGGATCTCGTGCCGAACGTCGTCTTCCCGGGACGGTCCCGGGAGGGCCCCAGTCTCCTCCCGGGTGACGTTCACCGAAGCGGCTGCCGGCTGTCTTCGAGCCCCCACCCCTGCCGTGGCCGCGGGGATTCGCCCCGGTCCGGCAGCTGACGGTTCCCTGTGTCGGACGCCGGCTTCCCGGGACTGCCCCGGGACAGCCCCGGTCGCCTCCCGGGTGACGTTCACCGAAGCTGCTGCCGCCTGTCTTTGTCCCCCCCCCCCGTGCTCTCCCTCAGGCGGGAGGTAGACGTGCTCTCCCTCGGCGAGTAGACGTGCTCTCCCTCGGCGAGTAGACGTGCTCTCCCTCGGCGAGTAGACGTGCTCTCCCTCGGCGAGTAGACGTGCTCTCCCTCGGCGAGTAGACGTGCTCTCCCTGGGCGAGTAGACGTGCTCTCCCTCGGCGAGTAGACGTGCTCTCCCTCGGCGAGTAGACGTGCTCTCCCTCGGCGAGTAGACGTGCTCTCCCTGGGCGAGTAGACGTGCTCTCCCTGGGCGAGTAGACGTGCTCTCCCTGGGCGAGTAGACGTGCTCTCCCTCGGCGAGTAGACGTGCTCTCCCTGGGCGAGTAGACGTGCTCTCCCTGGGCGAGTAGACGTGCTCTCCCTGGGCGAGTAGACGTGCTCTCCCTGGGCGAGTAGACGTGCTCTCCCTGGGCGAGTAGACGTGCTCTCCCTGGGCGAGTAGACGTGCTCTCCCTCGGCGAGTAGACGTGCTCTCCCTCGGCGAGTAGACGTGCTCTCCCTGGGCGAGTAGACGTGCTCTCCCTGGGCGAGTAGACGTGCTCTCCCTGGGCGAGTAGACGTGCTCTCCCTCGGCGAGTAGACGTGCTCTCCCTGGGCGAGTAGACGTGCTCTCCCTGGGCGAGTAGACGTGCTCTCCCTGGGCGAGTAGACGTGCTCTCCCTGGGCGAGTAGACGTGCTCTCCCTGGGCGAGTAGACGTGCTCTCCCTCGGCGAGTAGACGTGCTCTCCCTCGGCGAGTAGACGTGCTCTCCCTCGGCGAGTAGACGTGCTCTCCCTCGGCGAGTAGACGTGCTCTCCGCGGAGATCGCGCTTGTCGCCAAGGGGTCGCTGTTGCGCTCTGCCTCCGCCTACGTCATCGTACAAGCCGGCGTGATTTCTGCGACCTGCCGCTGGGCGGAGGTCGGCTGGTTGTGCGCTCGCGGAGCTGACGGCCCTCCAGTTCCGTATATGAGGGAACAAGCGACGCCGAGCACTCCCAGGGCAGCGCTGCCGAGCGGCTGCTCCAAGCCACCCGCCAGGCGGCTGGGCAGGGGTCCGTCTGGCTTCTCGGTGGCTTTCGCCCGGGTCAGAGAGGGGACCCGCGGGGCCGAACAAAGGCGCGGCGGTTTGGAGCGGCCGCTGGCGCACCCTCAGCGGTGTTGGATGGGTTTCGCTCGTCCGTGAGCCGGAGCCCAGCCCGGGCTCGGCAACGAAAGCGGGGAAAAGAAAAAAAGTTGACGAGTGGCTGGCGCCGGCCACTGCCGAAGTGTGGAACCCCCGAAGCGAAGTTTGCCCGGTGGGGCACGGGGGCAGAGAAAGCCGGGGAGACGTGGTGCCGGCGTCGGTCCCACCAAGAATGGAAAGCAAGCCCGTCCAGGCACGGCGAGAGAGAGCCCGGTAAGGGGCAGAGAGAGTTCCCAGCACTGGACCCTCTTCACGGGGGTTCCCCCCCATGGCCAAAGCCGCAGCCCGCGGGGGCACGGCATCTAAGGGAAAAGCCAGCGGCGGTGACTGGCCACTCGTATGCTATGGAGCCCGGCATGGGGGGAGGAGGGCAAGCCGGTGCCCCAGCACGGCTTCCTCCTGGCTCCAGAGGGGCGCCCCGTGATGGAGATGTAACTCGGTGCAGCTTGAGGGAAAATGCAAGCCCACATTTCGGGGAGGCAGAGGTGCCCTGTGAGCCGGTGCGGCCCGGTGCAGCTTGCCCCCCCCCCCCATCTCTGGAGGGCGCCCCGTTTGCTCCGCCGGCGTGTTGCCCGCACGCCGAGCCCCGTGCCTACTGGCTGCTCCCGAGGGCGGTGGCGGGTGCGCGTGGCTGTGTCTGTCCCAGAAGAGCGAGGCCGTGGGGCCTCCGCTGGCTTCCTTTCCTTCTGTCCTTGTTGATCGATGAGGCCTTTCGGGTCGCGTCGGAAAGGGCCCCCGGCCGGCAGGGCAAGGGCGGTCTTCCTTTCCACTTCGCTTCCCGTCGCGTGTGAGGTGTCGTCCTCGTTCCCCCAGCCCCGAGCGGCTCGAGCGGGGGGGAGCCGTGGCGTTAGCGGCCCGGCGCGTGCCTTGCCGCATCCTCCCCTTTCCACCTCCCCCCCGGCGCTGGGGCAGGGTTCGGGGACCGGTCTACCGCAACCGGCTTTGTGACTGCTGCGTGGCCCCGTGAGTTTTCAGGTGTCCTAAAACGCGTGAGGCGCCGGTGTCGTCCTCGGTTCCGGGTACCCGCGGGTGCCGGCCGCGAGCAGCTGCGTGTGGCGGGGGTTGGCCGAGCCGAGAGCGAGGCGGCGGCGTCGCGAAAGTTAAAAGGGGCTAAAAGCGGCGCCGCGCGTGAGGCCTCACCTGCCCGGGTGGGGTCCCCGAGGGTTCCTCC
>NW_027142672.1:157500-165000 GCF_026170545.1 Melanerpes formicivorus | reverse complement strand
GCCCTACCGCATGCCGCTCCCCCTCTCTCCCTAGCCTGCCCCCCCCGCCGTCGCTTGCTGCCGCCGCCGCCGCCGCCGCCGCCGCCGCCGCCGGGACCCGCCTCGGTCTGGTGGCGCGCGCTCGGAGATCCCCGGCTACCCGTCCGTCCGTCCGTCCCTCCCTCCCGCCCCGCCCCGGGGGAGGGCCCGGGGCAGCGCGGGCAGGCGGGGAGCAAAAAAAGGCGCGGGCGCCAAAAAACGTCGGGGTCCCGGGGTGGCGGAGGGGGGCGGCGGCGGGGGCGGCGGCGGGTACACGGCGCCGGGTCCAGGGCGCCGGGTCCAGCCCGTCCCGGGGCGGGGACAGGTGGTGTCGTCCGTCCCCGCCCCCGTAACCTGCTCTGAAGCATCCGCTTCCCGCCGCGGTTCGCCCTCCACCCCCCCGCCGCACACGCAGCTGCCGCTTCCCGCCGCCTCTGCCCCCCGCCCCGGGATCAACCACCCGCCGGGTCCAGCCGGTCCCGGTCCCGGGAACCTGCTCCCGGGGCCAGCCGGAGCCACGCCCCCTCCTCTGACGCTTCCAGCTGCCGCCTCCCCTCCCACCCCCCAAACTCACACTGGCCCTCGCCGGCCCGCCCACCCGCCTACCTGCTTGCCCGCCGCCGCTGGGTGGCGTGCCGGACACTCTCGCACACAGGTACACAGACAGGGACACAGGGACACAGGCACTCAGGCACACAGGGACACAGGGACACAGGGACACAAGGACACAGGGACACAGGCACTCAGGCACTCAGGCACTCAGGGACACAGGGACACAGGGACACAGGGACACAGGGACACAGGGACACAGGCACTCAGGCACTCAGGGACACAGGGACACAGGGACACAGGCACTCAGGCACTCAGGGACACAGGGACACAGGGACACAGGCACTCAGGCACACAGGGACACAGGTGGCGGGCCGGAGGCCTCTCTCCACTGTGTGGCAGGGGTCCAAGAGCCACCCCAGCCCAACCCAGAGGGTCTTTTGCACCTCTCTAGAGGCCACCCAGAGACCCCAGGCCGCAGCAGAAGCCTCCCCCGCATGCTCTGCAGGCTTCCGACCCACCCCAGGCCGCACCAGAAGCCTCCCCCGCAAGCTCTGCAGGCTTCCGACCCACCCCAGGCCGCAGCAGAAGCCTCTCCCGCACGCTCTGCAGCCTTCCGACCCACCCCAGGCCGCAGCAGAAGCCTCTCCCGCACGCTCTGCAGGCTTCTCAGCCACCCCAGGCCGCAGCAGAAGCCTCTCCCGCACGCTCTGCAGGCTTCTCAGCCACCCCAGGCCGCACCAGAAGCCTCTCCCGCACGCTCTTCAGGCTTCTCAGCCACCCCAGGCCGCACCAGAAGCCTCCCCCGCACGCTCTGCAGGCTTCTCAGCCACCCCAGGCCGCACCAGAAGCCTCCCCCGCAAGCTCTGCAGGCTTCCGACCCACCCCAGGCCGCAGCAGAAGCCTCTCCCGCACGCTCTGCAGGCTTCCGACCCACCCCAGGCCGCAGCAGAAGCCTCTCCCCGCACGCTCTGCAGGCTTCTCAGCCACCCCAGGCCGCAGCAGAAGCCTCTCCCGCACGCTCTGCAGGCTTCTCAGCCACCCCAGGCCGCACCAGAAGCCTCTCCCGCACGCTCTTCAGGCTTCTCAGCCACCCCAGGCCGCAGCAGAAGCCTCTCCCGCACGCTCTGCAGGCTTCTCAGCCACCCCAGGCCGCACCAGAAGCCTCCCCCGCACGCTCTGCAGGCTTCCCACCCACCCCAGGCCGCAGCAGAAGCCTCTCCCGCACGCCCTGCAGGCTTCTCAGCCACCCCAGGCCGCAGCAGAAGCCTCTCCCGCACGCTCTGCAGGCTTCTCAGCCACCCCAGGCCGCAGCAGAAGCCTCTCCCGCACGCTCTGCAGGCTTCTCAGCCACCCCAGGCCGCAGCAGAAGCCTCTCCCGCACGCTCTGCAGGCTTCTCAGCCACCCCAGGCCGCACCAGAAGCCTCTCCCGCACGCTCTGCAGGCTTCTCAGCCACCCCAGGGCGCACCAGAAGCCTCTCCCGCACGCTCTGCAGGCTTCTCAGCCACCCCAGGCCGCACCAGAAGCCTCTCCCGCACGCTCTGCAGGCTTCTCAGCCACCCCAGGCCCCAACAGAAGCCTCTCCCGCACGCTCTGCAGGCTTCCGACCCACCCCAGGCCGCAGCAGAAGCCTCTCCCGCACGCTCTGCAGGCTTCCGACCCACCCCAGGCCGCACCAGAAGCCTCCCCCGCACGCTCTGCAGGCTTCCGTCCCACCCCAGGCCGCACCAGAAGCCTCCCCCGCACGCTCTGCAGGCTTCCGTCCCACCCCAGGCCGCACCAGAAGCCTCCCCCGCACGCTCTGCAGGCTTCTCAGCCACCCCAGGCCGCAGCAGAAGCCTCCCCCGCACGCTCTGCAGGCTTCTCAGCCACCCCAGGCCGCAGCAGAAGCCTCCCCCGCACGCTCTGCAGGCTTCTCAGCCACCCCAGGCCACAGCAGAAGCCTCCCCCGCACGCTCTGCAGGCTTCTCAGCCACCCCAGGCCCCAACAGAAGCCTCTCCCGCACGCTCTGCAGGCTTCCGACCCACCCCAGGCCGCACCAGAAGCCTCCCCCGCACGCTCTGTAGGCTTCTGACCCACCCCAGGCCCCAACAGAAGCCTCCCCCGCACGCTCTGCAGGCTTCTCAGCCACCCCAGGCCGCAGCAGAAGCCTCTCCCGCACGCTCTGCAGGCTTCTCAGCCACCCCAGGCCGCACCAGAAGCCTCTCCCGCACGCTCTGCAGGCTTCTCAGCCACCCCAGGCCCCAACAGAAGCCTCCCCCGCACGCTCTGTAGGCTTCTGACCCACCCCAGGCCCCAACAGAAGCCTCCCCCGCACGCTCTGCAGGCTTCTCAGCCACCCCAGGCCGCAGCAGAAGCCTCTCCCGCACGCTCTGCAGGCTTCTCAGCCACCCCAGGCCGCACCAGAAGCCTCTCCCGCACGCTCTGCAGGCTTCTCAGCCACCCCAGGCCGCAGCAGAAGCCTCTCCCGCACGCTCTGCAGGCTTCCGACCCACCCCAGGCCGCACCAGAAGCCTCCCCCGCACGCTCTGCAGGCTTCTCCACCACCACAGGCCGCACCAGAGGATCTTTTGCACCTCTCTGGACGCCACCCAGAGACTCCAGGCCGCACCAGAGGCCCCCCCCCCAACCATTTACAGGCTGCAGTGCCAGCCTAGGCCCCGCTGGCAGCCTCCCTTGTCTGCTTTGGAAGGCCTCCCATCCACTCCAGACCTGCCTGGAGGCCTCCCTCGACTGCTCCCGGGGCCCTCGAAGCCACCCTAGGCCTTTCTGGAGGACCTGCTCGACCGCTCGGGCGGCTTCTGACGCACCCTCGGCCATCCGGCGCCCAGCAGCTCCCAGGGCCAGGCACCGGCCTCCCCCTCCGGCCGCCCCTGGGGCCGGGGGTGGCTCGGACTCGGCGCCCCCAACGTGTCGTCCCGTCCCCCCCCCGCCCCGCACCGCCGAACATTCGCTGCAGCCGAGGGCTTGCCGCTCGACGCCTACCCCACCCGCCCAGCCCCCCGCTGCGGCCCGGCGCTGCCCCGGCCGCTGCGCCCCGCCTCTCATCGCTCCCCCCACCCGGCAACCGGCCGCCGGGCACGGCAAGTCCCAGGGCAGGGAACAGGTGCTGCCGGGACCCCGTGCTGGCTGCCGGCTTCCCGGGGCTGCCCCGGGCACGGACAGGTCGCCCCCCCGCCCCGGCGAATGTTCACCGAACCGGCTGCCGGCTGCCTTCGAGCACCCCCCGCCCCCCGCCACTATCGTCCCCCCCGCCCCCCCTCCGCCTCCGCTGCCGCTTCTCCCCGCACCGCCTCCACTGCCTCCCCCCGCCGCCGGCGAACGAGTCGCCGGATCCGTAGGGTGCCGGGAGCCCGAACGGCGAGCGGCTCCGGCTGCTGCCGGGACCGCGGGGATTCGAGCCGCTCCGGCCGCGGCCGGGACCCCGTGCCGGAAGCCGGCATCCCGGGACGGCCCCGGGACGGCCCCGGTCGCCGGCCGGGTGACGTTCAGCGAAGCGGCTGCCGCCAGTCTTTGGGCCTCCCCCGTGCCGGGGCCGCGGGGATTCGAGCCGGTCCGGCCGCGGCCGGGATCCCGGGCCGGACGATGGCTTCCCGGGCCGGTCCCGGTCGCCTCCCGGGTGACGTTCACCCAAGCGGCTGCCGGCTGTCTTCGAGCCCCCCCCCCCCCTCCGCCTCCGCTGCCGCTTCTCCCCGCACCCCCTCCACTGCCTCCCCCCGCCGCCGGCGAACGAGTCGCCGGATCTGTAGGGTGCCGGGAGCCCGAACGGCGAGCGGCTCCGGCTGCTGCCGGGACCGCGGGGATTCGAGCCGCTCCGGCCGCGGCCGGGACCCCGTGCCGGAAGCCGGCATCCCCGGACGGCCCCGGGACGGCCCCGGTCGCCGGCCGGGTGACGTTCACCGAAGCGGCTGCCGGCTGTCTTCGAGCCCCCCCCCCCTCCGCCTCCGCTGCCGCTTCTGCCCGCACCCCCTCCACTGCCTCCCCCCGCCGCCGGCGAACGAGTCGGCGGATCCGTAGGGTGCCGGGAGCCCGAACGGCGAGCGGCTCCGGCTGCTGCCGGGACCGCGGGGATTCGAGCCGCTCCGGCCGCGGCCGGGACCCCGTGCCGGAAGCCGGCATCCCGGGACGGCCCCGGGACGGCCCCGGTCGCCGGCCGGGTGACGTTCAGCGAAGCGGCTGCCGCCAGTCTTTGGGCCTCCCCCGTGCCGGGGCCGCGGGGCTTCGAGCCGGTCCGGCCGCGGCCGGGATCCGGGGCCGGACGATGGCTTCCCGGGCCGGTCCCGGTCGCCTCCCGGGTGACGTTCACCGAAGCGGCTGCCGGCTGTCTTCGAGCCCCCCCCCCCCCTCCGCCTCCGCGGCCGCTTCTGCCCGCACCCCCTCCACTGCCTCCCCCCGCCGCCCGCGAACGAGTCGCCGGATCTGTAGGGTGCCGGGAGCCCGAACGGCGAGCGGCTCCGGCTGCTGCCGGGACCGCGGGGATTCGAGCCGCTCCGGCCGCGGCCGGGACCCCGTGCCGGAAGCCGGCATCCCCGGACGGCCCCGGGACGGCCCCGGTCGCCGGCCGGGTGACGTTCACCGAAGCGGCTGCCGGCTGTCTTCGAGCCCCCCCCCCCTCCGCCTCCGCTGCCGCTTCTCCCCGCACCCCCTCCACTGCCTCCCCCCGCCGCCGGCGAACGAGTCGGCGGATCCATACCGTCCCGAGAGCCCGAGGCGGCGGCACCCAGTGCGGGTCCGGCCGAGGCCGGGACCCCGTGCCTGTCGCAGGCTTCCCGGGACGGCCCCGGAACGGCCGCGGTCGCCGGCCGGGTGACGTTCTCCGAAGCGGCTGCCGGCTGTCTTCGAGCCCCCCCCCCCCCTCCGCCTCCGCTGCCGCTTCTGCCCGCACCTCCTTCACTGCCTCCCCCCGCCGCCGGCGAACGAGTCGGCGGATCCGTAGGGTGCCGGGAGCCCGAACGGCGAGCGGCTCCGGCTGCTGCCGGGACCGCGGGGATTCGAGCCGCTCCGGCCGCGGCCGGGACCCCGTGCCGGATGCCGGCATCCCGGGACGGCCCCGGGACGGCCCCGGTCGCCGGCCGGGTGACGTTCAGCGAAGCGGCTGCCGCCAGTCTTTGGGCCTCCCCCGTGCCGGGGCCGCGGGGCTTCGAGTCGGTCCGGCCGCGGCTGGGACCCCGTGCCTGTCGCAGGCTTCCCGGGACGGCCCCGGAACGGCCGCGGTCGCCGGCCGGGTGACGTTCACCGAGGCGACTGCCGGCTGTCTTCGAGCCCCCCCCCCCCCTGCCGGAGCCGCGGGGATACGAGCCGGTCCGGCCGCGGCCGGGACCCCGTGCCGGAAGCCGGCATCCCGGGACGGCCCCGGGACGGCCCCGATCGCCTCCTGGGTGACGTTCACCGAAGCGGCTGCCGGCTGTCTTCGAGCCCCCCCCCCCTCCGCCTCCGCTGCCGCTTCTCCCCGCACCCCCTCCACTGCCTCCCCCCGCCGCCCGTGAACGAGTCGCCGGATCTGTAGGGGGCCGGGAGCCCGAGGCGGCGAGCGGCTCCGGCTGCTGCCGGGACCGCGAGGCTTCGAGCCGGTCCGGCCGCGGCCGGGATCTCGTGCCGAACGTCGTCTTCCCGGGACGGTCCCGGGAGGGCCCCAGTCTCCTCCCGGGTGACGTTCACCGAAGCGGCTGCCGGCTGTCTTCGAGCCCCCACCCCTGCCGTGGCCGCGGGGATTCGCCCCGGTCCGGCAGCTGACGGTTCCCTGTGTCGGACGCCGGCTTCCCGGGACTGCCCCGGGACAGCCCCGGTCGCCTCCCGGGTGACGTTCACCGAAGCTGCTGCCGCCTGTCTTTGTCCCCCCCCCCCGTGCTCTCCCTCAGGCGGGAGGTAGACGTGCTCTCCCTCGGCGAGTAGACGTGCTCTCCCTCGGCGAGTAGACGTGCTCTCCCTCGGCGAGTAGACGTGCTCTCCCTCGGCGAGTAGACGTGCTCTCCCTCGGCGAGTAGACGTGCTCTCCCTGGGCGAGTAGACGTGCTCTCCCTCGGCGAGTAGACGTGCTCTCCCTCGGCGAGTAGACGTGCTCTCCCTCGGCGAGTAGACGTGCTCTCCCTGGGCGAGTAGACGTGCTCTCCCTGGGCGAGTAGACGTGCTCTCCCTGGGCGAGTAGACGTGCTCTCCCTCGGCGAGTAGACGTGCTCTCCCTGGGCGAGTAGACGTGCTCTCCCTGGGCGAGTAGACGTGCTCTCCCTGGGCGAGTAGACGTGCTCTCCCTGGGCGAGTAGACGTGCTCTCCCTGGGCGAGTAGACGTGCTCTCCCTGGGCGAGTAGACGTGCTCTCCCTCGGCGAGTAGACGTGCTCTCCCTCGGCGAGTAGACGTGCTCTCCCTGGGCGAGTAGACGTGCTCTCCCTGGGCGAGTAGACGTGCTCTCCCTGGGCGAGTAGACGTGCTCTCCCTCGGCGAGTAGACGTGCTCTCCCTGGGCGAGTAGACGTGCTCTCCCTGGGCGAGTAGACGTGCTCTCCCTGGGCGAGTAGACGTGCTCTCCCTGGGCGAGTAGACGTGCTCTCCCTGGGCGAGTAGACGTGCTCTCCCTCGGCGAGTAGACGTGCTCTCCCTCGGCGAGTAGACGTGCTCTCCCTCGGCGAGTAGACGTGCTCTCCCTCGGCGAGTAGACGTGCTCTCCGCGGAGATCGCGCTTGTCGCCAAGGGGTCGCTGTTGCGCTCTGCCTCCGCCTACGTCATCGTACAAGCCGGCGTGATTTCTGCGACCTGCCGCTGGGCGGAGGTCGGCTGGTTGTGCGCTCGCGGAGCTGACGGCCCTCCAGTTCCGTATATGAGGGAACAAGCGACGCCGAGCACTCCCAGGGCAGCGCTGCCGAGCGGCTGCTCCAAGCCACCCGCCAGGCGGCTGGGCAGGGGTCCGTCTGGCTTCTCGGTGGCTTTCGCCCGGG
>NW_027142672.1:135000-142500 GCF_026170545.1 Melanerpes formicivorus | reverse complement strand
CCGGGTCCAGCCGGTCCCGGTCCCGGGAACCTGCTCCCGGGGCCAGCCGGAGCCACGCCCCCTCCTCTGACGCTTCCAGCTGCCGCCTCCCCTCCCACCCCCCAAACTCACACTGGCCCTCGCCGGCCCGCCCACCCGCCTACCTGCTTGCCCGCCGCCGCTGGGTGGCGTGCCGGACACTCTCGCACACAGGTACACAGACAGGGACACAGGGACACAGGCACTCAGGCACACAGGGACACAGGGACACAGGGACACAAGGACACAGGGACACAGGCACTCAGGCACTCAGGCACTCAGGGACACAGGGACACAGGGACACAGGGACACAGGGACACAGGGACACAGGCACTCAGGCACTCAGGGACACAGGGACACAGGGACACAGGCACTCAGGCACTCAGGGACACAGGGACACAGGGACACAGGCACTCAGGCACACAGGGACACAGGTGGCGGGCCGGAGGCCTCTCTCCACTGTGTGGCAGGGGTCCAAGAGCCACCCCAGCCCAACCCAGAGGGTCTTTTGCACCTCTCTAGAGGCCACCCAGAGACCCCAGGCCGCAGCAGAAGCCTCCCCCGCATGCTCTGCAGGCTTCCGACCCACCCCAGGCCGCACCAGAAGCCTCCCCCGCAAGCTCTGCAGGCTTCCGACCCACCCCAGGCCGCAGCAGAAGCCTCTCCCGCACGCTCTGCAGGCTTCCGACCCACCCCAGGCCGCAGCAGAAGCCTCTCCCGCACGCTCTGCAGGCTTCTCAGCCACCCCAGGCCGCAGCAGAAGCCTCTCCCGCACGCTCTGCAGGCTTCTCAGCCACCCCAGGCCGCACCAGAAGCCTCTCCCGCACGCTCTTCAGGCTTCTCAGCCACCCCAGGCCGCACCAGAAGCCTCCCCCGCACGCTCTGCAGGCTTCTCAGCCACCCCAGGCCGCACCAGAAGCCTCCCCCGCAAGCTCTGCAGGCTTCCGACCCACCCCAGGCCGCAGCAGAAGCCTCTCCCGCACGCTCTGCAGGCTTCCGACCCACCCCAGGCCGCAGCAGAAGCCTCTCCCGCACGCTCTGCAGGCTTCTCAGCCACCCCAGGCCGCAGCAGAAGCCTCTCCCGCACGCTCTGCAGGCTTCTCAGCCACCCCAGGCCGCACCAGAAGCCTCTCCCGCACGCTCTTCAGGCTTCTCAGCCACCCCAGGCCGCAGCAGAAGCCTCTCCCGCACGCTCTGCAGGCTTCTCAGCCACCCCAGGCCGCACCAGAAGCCTCCCCCGCACGCTCTGCAGGCTTCCCACCCACCCCAGGCCGCAGCAGAAGCCTCTCCCGCACGCCCTGCAGGCTTCTCAGCCACCCCAGGCCGCAGCAGAAGCCTCTCCCGCACGCTCTGCAGGCTTCTCAGCCACCCCAGGCCGCAGCAGAAGCCTCTCCCGCACGCTCTGCAGGCTTCTCAGCCACCCCAGGCCGCAGCAGAAGCCTCTCCCGCACGCTCTGCAGGCTTCTCAGCCACCCCAGGCCGCACCAGAAGCCTCTCCCGCACGCTCTGCAGGCTTCTCAGCCACCCCAGGGCGCACCAGAAGCCTCTCCCGCACGCTCTGCAGGCTTCTCAGCCACCCCAGGCCGCACCAGAAGCCTCTCCCGCACGCTCTGCAGGCTTCTCAGCCACCCCAGGCCCCAACAGAAGCCTCTCCCGCACGCTCTGCAGGCTTCCGACCCACCCCAGGCCGCAGCAGAAGCCTCTCCCGCACGCTCTGCAGGCTTCCGACCCACCCCAGGCCGCACCAGAAGCCTCCCCCGCACGCTCTGCAGGCTTCCGTCCCACCCCAGGCCGCACCAGAAGCCTCCCCCGCACGCTCTGCAGGCTTCCGTCCCACCCCAGGCCGCACCAGAAGCCTCCCCCGCACGCTCTGCAGGCTTCTCAGCCACCCCAGGCCGCAGCAGAAGCCTCCCCCGCACGCTCTGCAGGCTTCTCAGCCACCCCAGGCCGCAGCAGAAGCCTCCCCCGCACGCTCTGCAGGCTTCTCAGCCACCCCAGGCCACAGCAGAAGCCTCCCCCGCACGCTCTGCAGGCTTCTCAGCCACCCCAGGCCCCAACAGAAGCCTCTCCCGCACGCTCTGCAGGCTTCCGACCCACCCCAGGCCGCACCAGAAGCCTCCCCCGCACGCTCTGTAGGCTTCTGACCCACCCCAGGCCCCAACAGAAGCCTCCCCCGCACGCTCTGCAGGCTTCTCAGCCACCCCAGGCCGCAGCAGAAGCCTCTCCCGCACGCTCTGCAGGCTTCTCAGCCACCCCAGGCCGCACCAGAAGCCTCTCCCGCACGCTCTGCAGGCTTCTCAGCCACCCCAGGCCCCAACAGAAGCCTCCCCCGCACGCTCTGTAGGCTTCTGACCCACCCCAGGCCCCAACAGAAGCCTCCCCCGCACGCTCTGCAGGCTTCTCAGCCACCCCAGGCCGCAGCAGAAGCCTCTCCCGCACGCTCTGCAGGCTTCTCAGCCACCCCAGGCCGCACCAGAAGCCTCTCCCGCACGCTCTGCAGGCTTCTCAGCCACCCCAGGCCGCAGCAGAAGCCTCTCCCGCACGCTCTGCAGGCTTCCGACCCACCCCAGGCCGCACCAGAAGCCTCCCCCGCACGCTCTGCAGGCTTCTCCACCACCACAGGCCGCACCAGAGGATCTTTTGCACCTCTCTGGACGCCACCCAGAGACTCCAGGCCGCACCAGAGGCCCCCCCCCCAACCATTTACAGGCTGCAGTGCCAGCCTAGGCCCCGCTGGCAGCCTCCCTTGTCTGCTTTGGAAGGCCTCCCATCCACTCCAGACCTGCCTGGAGGCCTCCCTCGACTGCTCCCGGGGCCCTCGAAGCCACCCTAGGCCTTTCTGGAGGACCTGCTCGACCGCTCGGGCGGCTTCTGACGCACCCTCGGCCATCCGGCGCCCAGCAGCTCCCAGGGCCAGGCACCGGCCTCCCCCTCCGGCCGCCCCTGGGGCCGGGGGTGGCTCGGACTCGGCGCCCCCAACGTGTCGTCCCGTCCCCCCCCCGCCCCGCACCGCCGAACATTCGCTGCAGCCGAGGGCTTGCCGCTCGACGCCTACCCCACCCGCCCAGCCCCCCGCTGCGGCCCGGCGCTGCCCCGGCCGCTGCGCCCCGCCTCTCATCGCTCCCCCCACCCGGCAACCGGCCGCCGGGCACGGCAAGTCCCAGGGCAGGGAACAGGTGCTGCCGGGACCCCGTGCTGGCTGCCGGCTTCCCGGGGCTGCCCCGGGCACGGACAGGTCGCCCCCCCGCCCCGGCGAATGTTCACCGAACCGGCTGCCGGCTGCCTTCGAGCACCCCCCCGCCCCCCGCCACTATCGTCCCCCCCCGCCCCCCCTCCGCCTCCGCTGCCGCTTCTCCCCGCACCGCCTCCACTGCCTCCCCCCGCCGCCGGCGAACGAGTCGCCGGATCCGTAGGGTGCCGGGAGCCCGAACGGCGAGCGGCTCCGGCTGCTGCCGGGACCGCGGGGATTCGAGCCGCTCCGGCCGCGGCCGGGACCCCGTGCCGGAAGCCGGCATCCCGGGACGGCCCCGGGACGGCCCCGGTCGCCGGCCGGGTGACGTTCAGCGAAGCGGCTGCCGCCAGTCTTTGGGCCTCCCCCGTGCCGGGGCCGCGGGGATTCGAGCCGGTCCGGCCGCGGCCGGGATCCCGGGCCGGACGATGGCTTCCCGGGCCGGTCCCGGTCGCCTCCCGGGTGACGTTCACCCAAGCGGCTGCCGGCTGTCTTCGAGCCCCCCCCCCCCCTCCGCCTCCGCTGCCGCTTCTCCCCGCACCCCCTCCACTGCCTCCCCCCGCCGCCGGCGAACGAGTCGCCGGATCTGTAGGGTGCCGGGAGCCCGAACGGCGAGCGGCTCCGGCTGCTGCCGGGACCGCGGGGATTCGAGCCGCTCCGGCCGCGGCCGGGACCCCGTGCCGGAAGCCGGCATCCCCGGACGGCCCCGGGACGGCCCCGGTCGCCGGCCGGGTGACGTTCACCGAAGCGGCTGCCGGCTGTCTTCGAGCCCCCCCCCCTCCGCCTCCGCTGCCGCTTCTGCCCGCACCCCCTCCACTGCCTCCCCCCGCCGCCGGCGAACGAGTCGGCGGATCCGTAGGGTGCCGGGAGCCCGAACGGCGAGGCTCCGGCTGCTGCCGGGACCGCGGGGATTCGAGCCGCTCCGGCCGCGGCCGGGACCCCGTGCCGGAAGCCGGCATCCCGGGACGGCCCCGGGACGGCCCCGGTCGCCGGCCGGGTGACGTTCAGCGAAGCGGCTGCCGCCAGTCTTTGGGCCTCCCCCGTGCCGGGGCCGCGGGGATTCGAGCCGGTCCGGCCGCGGCCGGGATCCCGGGCCGGACGATGGCTTCCCGGGCCGGTCCCGGTCGCCTCCCGGGTGACGTTCACCGAAGCGGCTGCCGGCTGTCTTCGAGCCCCCCCCCCCCCTCCGCCTCCGCGGCCGCTTCTCCCCGCACCCCCTCCACTGCCTCCCCCCGCCGCCGGCGAACGAGTCGCCGGATCTGTAGGGTGCCGGGAGCCCGAACGGCGAGCGGCTCCGGCTGCTGCCGGGACCGCGGGGATTCGAGCCGCTCCGGCCGCGGCCGGGACCCCGTGCCGGAAGCCGGCATCCCCGGACGGCCCCGGGACGGCCCCGGTCGCCGGCCGGGTGACGTTCACCGAAGCGGCTGCCGGCTGTCTTCGAGCCCCCCCCCCTCCGCCTCCGCTGCCGCTTCTGCCCGCACCCCCTCCACTGCCTCCCCCCGCCGCCGGCGAACGAGTCGGCGGATCCGTAGGGTGCCGGGAGCCCGAACGGCGAGCGGCTCCGGCTGCTGCCGGGACCGCGGGGATTCGAGCCGCTCCGGCCGCGGCCGGGACCCCGTGCCGGAAGCCGGCATCCCGGGACGGCCCCGGGACGGCCCCGGTCGCCGGCCGGGTGACGTTCAGCGAAGCGGCTGCCGCCAGTCTTTGGGCCTCCCCCGTGCCGGGGCCGCGGGGCTTCGAGCCGGTCCGGCCGCGGCCGGGATCCGGGGCCGGACGATGGCTTCCCGGGCCGGTCCCGGTCGCCTCCCGGGTGACGTTCACCGAAGCGGCTGCCGGCTGTCTTCGAGCCCCCCCCCCCCCTCCGCCTCCGCGGCCGCTTCTGCCCGCACCCCCTCCACTGCCTCCCCCCGCCGCCCGCGAACGAGTCGCCGGATCTGTAGGGTGCCGGGAGCCCGAACGGCGAGCGGCTCCGGCTGCTGCCGGGACCGCGGGGATTCGAGCCGCTCCGGCCGCGGCCGGGACCCCGTGCCGGAAGCCGGCATCCCCGGACGGCCCCGGGACGGCCCCGGTCGCCGGCCGGGTGACGTTCACCGAAGCGGCTGCCGGCTGTCTTCGAGCCCCCCCCCCCCTCCGCCTCCGCTGCCGCTTCTCCCCGCACCCCCTCCACTGCCTCCCCCCGCCGCCGGCGAACGAGTCGGCGGATCCATACCGTCCCGAGAGCCCGAGGCGGCGGCACCCAGTGCGGGTCCGGCCGAGGCCGGGACCCCGTGCCTGTCGCAGGCTTCCCGGGACGGCCCCGGAACGGCCGCGGTCGCCGGCCGGGTGACGTTCTCCGAAGCGGCTGCCGGCTGTCTTCGAGCCCCCCCCCCCCCTCCGCCTCCGCTGCCGCTTCTGCCCGCACCTCCTTCACTGCCTCCCCCCGCCGCCGGCGAACGAGTCGGCGGATCCGTAGGGTGCCGGGAGCCCGAACGGCGAGCGGCTCCGGCTGCTGCCGGGACCGCGGGGATTCGAGCCGCTCCGGCCGCGGCCGGGACCCCCGTGCCGGATGCCGGCATCCCGGGACGGCCCCGGGACGGCCCCGGTCGCCGGCCGGGTGACGTTCAGCGAAGCGGCTGCCGCCAGTCTTTGGGCCTCCCCCGTGCCGGGGCCGCGGGGCTTCGAGTCGGTCCGGCCGCGGCTGGGACCCCGTGCCTGTCGCAGGCTTCCCGGGACGGCCCCGGAACGGCCGCGGTCGCCGGCCGGGTGACGTTCACCGAGGCGACTGCCGGCTGTCTTCGAGCCCCCCCCCCCCTGCCGGAGCCGCGGGGATACGAGCCGGTCCGGCCGCGGCCGGGACCCCGTGCCGGAAGCCGGCATCCCGGGACGGCCCCGGGACGGCCCCGATCGCCTCCTGGGTGACGTTCACCGAAGCGGCTGCCGGCTGTCTTCGAGCCCCCCCCCCCTCCGCCTCCGCTGCCGCTTCTCCCCGCACCCCCTCCACTGCCTCCCCCCGCCGCCCGTGAACGAGTCGCCGGATCTGTAGGGGGCCGGGAGCCCGAGGCGGCGAGCGGCTCCGGCTGCTGCCGGGACCGCGAGGCTTCGAGCCGGTCCGGCCGCGGCCGGGATCTCGTGCCGAACGTCGTCTTCCCGGGACGGTCCCGGGAGGGCCCCAGTCTCCTCCCGGGTGACGTTCACCGAAGCGGCTGCCGGCTGTCTTCGAGCCCCCACCCCTGCCGTGGCCGCGGGGATTCGCCCCGGTCCGGCAGCTGACGGTTCCCTGTGTCGGACGCCGGCTTCCCGGGACTGCCCCGGGACAGCCCCGGTCGCCTCCCGGGTGACGTTCACCGAAGCTGCTGCCGCCTGTCTTTGTCCCCCCCCCCCGTGCTCTCCCTCAGGCGGGAGGTAGACGTGCTCTCCCTCGGCGAGTAGACGTGCTCTCCCTGGGCGAGTAGACGTGCTCTCCCTCGGCGAGTAGACGTGCTCTCCCTGGGCGGAGTAGACGTGCTCTCCCTGGGCGAGTAGACGTGCTCTCCCTGGGCGAGTAGACGTGCTCTCCCTGGGCGAGTAGACGTGCTCTCCCTCGGCGAGTAGACGTGCTCTCCCTGGGCGAGTAGACGTGCTCTCCCTGGGCGAGTAGACGTGCTCTCCCTCGGCGAGGTAGACGTGCTCTCCCTGGGCGAGTAGACGTGCTCTCCCTGGGCGAGTAGACGTGCTCTCCCTGGGCGAGTAGACGTGCTCTCCCTGGGCGAGTAGACGTGCTCTCCCTGGGCGAGTAGACGTGCTCTCCCTCGGCGAGTAGACGTGCTCTCCCTCGGCGAGTAGACGTGCTCTCCCTCGGCGAGTAGACGTGCTCTCCCTCGGCGAGTAGACGTGCTCTCCGCGGAGATCGCGCTTGTCGCCAAGGGGTCGCTGTTGCGCTCTGCCTCCGCCTACGTCATCGTACAAGCCGGCGTGATTTCTGCGACCTGCCGCTGGGCGGAGGTCGGCTGGTTGTGCGCTCGCCGGAGCTGACGGCCCTCCAGTTCCGTATATGAGGGAACAAGCGACGCCGAGCACTCCCAGGGCAGCGCTGCCGAGCGGCTGCTCCAAGCCACCCGCCAGGCGGCTGGGCAGGGGTCCGTCTGGCTTCTCGGTGGCTTCGCCCGGGTCAGAGAGGGGACCCGCGGGGCCGAACAAAGGCGCGGCGGTTTGGAGCGGCCGCTGGCGCACCCTCAGCGGTGTTGGATGGGTTTCGCTCGTCCGTGAGCCGGAGCCCAGCCCGGGCTCGGCAACGA
>NW_027142672.1:112500-120000 GCF_026170545.1 Melanerpes formicivorus | reverse complement strand
GCACACAGGGACACAGGGACACAGGGACACAAGGACACAGGGACACAGGCACTCAGGCACTCAGGCACTCAGGGACACAGGGACACAGGGACACAGGGACACAGGGACACAGGGACACAGGCACTCAGGCACTCAGGGACACAGGGACACAGGGACACAGGCACTCAGGCACTCAGGGACACAGGGACACAGGGACACAGGCACTCAGGCACACAGGGACACAGGTGGCGGGCCGGAGGCCTCTCTCCACTGTGTGGCAGGGGTCCAAGAGCCACCCCAGCCCAACCCAGAGGGTCTTTTGCACCTCTCTAGAGGCCACCCAGAGACCCCAGGCCGCAGCAGAAGCCTCCCCCGCATGCTCTGCAGGCTTCCGACCCACCCCAGGCCGCACCAGAAGCCTCCCCCGCAAGCTCTGCAGGCTTCCGACCCACCCCAGGCCGCAGCAGAAGCCTCTCCCGCACGCTCTGCAGGCTTCCGACCCACCCCAGGCCGCAGCAGAAGCCTCTCCCGCACGCTCTGCAGGCTTCTCAGCCACCCCAGGCCGCAGCAGAAGCCTCTCCCGCACGCTCTGCAGGCTTCTCAGCCACCCCAGGCCGCACCAGAAGCCTCTCCCGCACGCTCTTCAGGCTTCTCAGCCACCCCAGGCCGCACCAGAAGCCTCCCCCGCACGCTCTGCAGGCTTCTCAGCCACCCCAGGCCGCACCAGAAGCCTCCCCCGCAAGCTCTGCAGGCTTCCGACCCACCCCAGGCCGCAGCAGAAGCCTCTCCCGCACGCTCTGCAGGCTTCCGACCCACCCCAGGCCGCAGCAGAAGCCTCTCCCGCACGCTCTGCAGGCTTCTCAGCCACCCCAGGCCGCAGCAGAAGCCTCTCCCGCACGCTCTGCAGGCTTCTCAGCCACCCCAGGCCGCACCAGAAGCCTCTCCCGCACGCTCTTCAGGCTTCTCAGCCACCCCAGGCCGCAGCAGAAGCCTCTCCCGCACGCTCTGCAGGCTTCTCAGCCACCCCAGGCCGCACCAGAAGCCTCCCCCGCACGCTCTGCAGGCTTCCCACCCACCCCAGGCCGCAGCAGAAGCCTCTCCCGCACGCCCTGCAGGCTTCTCAGCCACCCCAGGCCGCAGCAGAAGCCTCTCCCGCACGCTCTGCAGGCTTCTCAGCCACCCCAGGCCGCAGCAGAAGCCTCTCCCGCACGCTCTGCAGGCTTCTCAGCCACCCCAGGCCGCAGCAGAAGCCTCTCCCGCACGCTCTGCAGGCTTCTCAGCCACCCCAGGCCGCACCAGAAGCCTCTCCCGCACGCTCTGCAGGCTTCTCAGCCACCCCAGGGCGCACCAGAAGCCTCTCCCGCACGCTCTGCAGGCTTCTCAGCCACCCCAGGCCGCACCAGAAGCCTCTCCCGCACGCTCTGCAGGCTTCTCAGCCACCCCAGGCCCCAACAGAAGCCTCTCCCGCACGCTCTGCAGGCTTCCGACCCACCCCAGGCCGCAGCAGAAGCCTCTCCCGCACGCTCTGCAGGCTTCCGACCCACCCCAGGCCGCACCAGAAGCCTCCCCCGCACGCTCTGCAGGCTTCCGTCCCACCCCAGGCCGCACCAGAAGCCTCCCCCGCACGCTCTGCAGGCTTCCGTCCCACCCCAGGCCGCACCAGAAGCCTCCCCCGCACGCTCTGCAGGCTTCTCAGCCACCCCAGGCCGCAGCAGAAGCCTCCCCCGCACGCTCTGCAGGCTTCTCAGCCACCCCAGGCCGCAGCAGAAGCCTCCCCCGCACGCTCTGCAGGCTTCTCAGCCACCCCAGGCCACAGCAGAAGCCTCCCCCGCACGCTCTGCAGGCTTCTCAGCCACCCCAGGCCCCAACAGAAGCCTCTCCCGCACGCTCTGCAGGCTTCCGACCCACCCCAGGCCGCACCAGAAGCCTCCCCCGCACGCTCTGTAGGCTTCTGACCCACCCCAGGCCCCAACAGAAGCCTCCCCCGCACGCTCTGCAGGCTTCTCAGCCACCCCAGGCCGCAGCAGAAGCCTCTCCCGCACGCTCTGCAGGCTTCTCAGCCACCCCAGGCCGCACCAGAAGCCTCTCCCGCACGCTCTGCAGGCTTCTCAGCCACCCCAGGCCCCAACAGAAGCCTCCCCCGCACGCTCTGTAGGCTTCTGACCCACCCCAGGCCCCAACAGAAGCCTCCCCCGCACGCTCTGCAGGCTTCTCAGCCACCCCAGGCCGCAGCAGAAGCCTCTCCCGCACGCTCTGCAGGCTTCTCAGCCACCCCAGGCCGCACCAGAAGCCTCTCCCGCACGCTCTGCAGGCTTCTCAGCCACCCCAGGCCGCAGCAGAAGCCTCTCCCGCACGCTCTGCAGGCTTCCGACCCACCCCAGGCCGCACCAGAAGCCTCCCCCGCACGCTCTGCAGGCTTCTCCACCACCACAGGCCGCACCAGAGGATCTTTTGCACCTCTCTGGACGCCACCCAGAGACTCCAGGCCGCACCAGAGGCCCCCCCCCCAACCATTTACAGGCTGCAGTGCCAGCCTAGGCCCCGCTGGCAGCCTCCCTTGTCTGCTTTGGAAGGCCTCCCATCCACTCCAGACCTGCCTGGAGGCCTCCCTCGACTGCTCCCGGGGCCCTCGAAGCCACCCTAGGCCTTTCTGGAGGACCTGCTCGACCGCTCGGGCGGCTTCTGACGCACCCTCGGCCATCCGGCGCCCAGCAGCTCCCAGGGCCAGGCACCGGCCTCCCCCTCCGGCCGCCCCTGGGGCCGGGGGTGGCTCGGACTCGGCGCCCCCAACGTGTCGTCCCGTCCCCCCCCCGCCCCGCACCGCCGAACATTCGCTGCAGCCGAGGGCTTGCCGCTCGACGCCTACCCCACCCGCCCAGCCCCCCGCTGCGGCCCGGCGCTGCCCCGGCCGCTGCGCCCCGCCTCTCATCGCTCCCCCCACCCGGCAACCGGCCGCCGGGCACGGCAAGTCCCAGGGCAGGGAACAGGTGCTGCCGGGACCCCGTGCTGGCTGCCGGCTTCCCGGGGCTGCCCCGGGCACGGACAGGTCGCCCCCCCGCCCCGGCGAATGTTCACCGAACCGGCTGCCGGCTGCCTTCGAGCACCCCCCGCCCCCCGCCACTATCGTCCCCCCCCGCCCCCCCTCCGCCTCCGCTGCCGCTTCTCCCCGCACCGCCTCCACTGCCTCCCCCCGCCGCCGGCGAACGAGTCGCCGGATCCGTAGGGTGCCGGGAGCCCGAACGGCGAGCGGCTCCGGCTGCTGCCGGGACCGCGGGGATTCGAGCCGCTCCGGCCGCGGCCGGGACCCCGTGCCGGAAGCCGGCATCCCGGGACGGCCCCGGGACGGCCCCGGTCGCCGGCCGGGTGACGTTCAGCGAAGCGGCTGCCGCCAGTCTTTGGGCCTCCCCCGTGCCGGGGCCGCGGGGATTCGAGCCGGTCCGGCCGCGGCCGGGATCCCGGGCCGGACGATGGCTTCCCGGGCCGGTCCCGGTCGCCTCCCGGGTGACGTTCACCCAAGCGGCTGCCGGCTGTCTTCGAGCCCCCCCCCCCCCTCCGCCTCCGCTGCCGCTTCTCCCCGCACCCCCTCCACTGCCTCCCCCCGCCGCCGGCGAACGAGTCGCCGGATCTGTAGGGTGCCGGGAGCCCGAACGGCGAGCGGCTCCGGCTGCTGCCGGGACCGCGGGGATTCGAGCCGCTCCGGCCGCGGCCGGGACCCCGTGCCGGAAGCCGGCATCCCCGGACGGCCCCGGGACGGCCCCGGTCGCCGGCCGGGTGACGTTCACCGAAGCGGCTGCCGGCTGTCTTCGAGCCCCCCCCCCTCCGCCTCCGCTGCCGCTTCTGCCCGCACCCCCTCCACTGCCTCCCCCCGCCGCCGGCGAACGAGTCGGCGGATCCGTAGGGTGCCGGGAGCCCGAACGGCGAGCGGCTCCGGCTGCTGCCGGGACCGCGGGGATTCGAGCCGCTCCGGCCGCGGCCGGGACCCCGTGCCGGAAGCCGGCATCCCGGGACGGCCCCGGGACGGCCCCGGTCGCCGGCCGGGTGACGTTCAGCGAAGCGGCTGCCGCCAGTCTTTGGGCCTCCCCCGTGCCGGGGCCGCGGGGATTCGAGCCGGTCCGGCCGCGGCCGGGATCCCGGGCCGGACGATGGCTTCCCGGGCCGGTCCCGGTCGCCTCCCGGGTGACGTTCACCGAAGCGGCTGCCGGCTGTCTTCGAGCCCCCCCCCCCCCTCCGCCTCCGCGGCCGCTTCTCCCCGCACCCCCTCCACTGCCTCCCCCCGCCGCCGGCGAACGAGTCGCCGGATCTGTAGGGTGCCGGGAGCCCGAACGGCGAGCGGCTCCGGCTGCTGCCGGGACCGCGGGGATTCGAGCCGCTCCGGCCGCGGCCGGGACCCCGTGCCGGAAGCCGGCATCCCCGGACGGCCCCGGGACGGCCCCGGTCGCCGGCCGGGTGACGTTCACCGAAGCGGCTGCCGGCTGTCTTCGAGCCCCCCCCCCTCCGCCTCCGCTGCCGCTTCTGCCCGCACCCCCTCCACTGCCTCCCCCCGCCGCCGGCGAACGAGTCGGCGGATCCGTAGGGTGCCGGGAGCCCGAACGGCGAGCGGCTCCGGCTGCTGCCGGGACCGCGGGGATTCGAGCCGCTCCGGCCGCGGCCGGGACCCCCGTGCCGGAAGCCGGCATCCCGGGACGGCCCCGGGACGGCCCCGGTCGCCGGCCGGGTGACGTTCAGCGAAGCGGCTGCCGCCAGTCTTTGGGCCTCCCCCGTGCCGGGGCCGCGGGGCTTCGAGCCGGTCCGGCCGCGGCCGGGATCCGGGGCCGGACGATGGCTTCCCGGGCCGGTCCCGGTCGCCTCCCGGGTGACGTTCACCGAAGCGGCTGCCGGCTGTCTTCGAGCCCCCCCCCCCCCTCCGCCTCCGCGGCCGCTTCTGCCCGCACCCCCTCCACTGCCTCCCCCCGCCGCCCGCGAACGAGTCGCCGGATCTGTAGGGTGCCGGGAGCCCGAACGGCGAGCGGCTCCGGCTGCTGCCGGGACCGCGGGGATTCGAGCCGCTCCGGCCGCGGCCGGGACCCCGTGCCGGAAGCCGGCATCCCCGGACGGCCCCGGGACGGCCCCGGTCGCCGGCCGGGTGACGTTCACCGAAGCGGCTGCCGGCTGTCTTCGAGCCCCCCCCCCCCTCCGCCTCCGCTGCCGCTTCTCCCCGCACCCCCTCCACTGCCTCCCCCCGCCGCCGGCGAACGAGTCGGCGGATCCATACCGTCCCGAGAGCCCGAGGCGGCGGCACCCAGTGCGGGTCCGGCCGAGGCCGGGACCCCGTGCCTGTCGCAGGCTTCCCGGGACGGCCCCGGAACGGCCGCGGTCGCCGGCCGGGTGACGTTCTCCGAAGCGGCTGCCGGCTGTCTTCGAGCCCCCCCCCCCCCTCCGCCTCCGCTGCCGCTTCTGCCCGCACCTCCTTCACTGCCTCCCCCCGCCGCCGGCGAACGAGTCGGCGGATCCGTAGGGTGCCGGGAGCCCGAACGGCGAGCGGCTCCGGCTGCTGCCGGGACCGCGGGGATTCGAGCCGCTCCGGCCGCGGCCGGGACCCCGTGCCGGATGCGGCATCCCGGGACGGCCCCGGGACGGCCCCGGTCGCCGGCCGGGTGACGTTCAGCGAAGCGGCTGCCGCCAGTCTTTGGGCCTCCCCCGTGCCGGGGCCGCGGGGCTTCGAGTCGGTCCGGCCGCGGCTGGGACCCCGTGCCTGTCGCAGGCTTCCCGGGACGGCCCCGGAACGGCCGCGGTCGCCGGCCGGGTGACGTTCACCGAGGCGACTGCCGGCTGTCTTCGAGCCCCCCCCCCCCCTGCCGGAGCCGCGGGGATACGAGCCGGTCCGGCCGCGGCCGGGACCCCGTGCCGGAAGCCGGCATCCCGGGACGGCCCCGGGACGGCCCCGATCGCCTCCTGGGTGACGTTCACCGAAGCGGCTGCCGGCTGTCTTCGAGCCCCCCCCCCCTCCGCCTCCGCTGCCGCTTCTCCCCGCACCCCCTCCACTGCCTCCCCCCGCCGCCCGTGAACGAGTCGCCGGATCTGTAGGGGGCCGGGAGCCCGAGGCGGCGAGCGGCTCCGGCTGCTGCCGGGACCGCGAGGCTTCGAGCCGGTCCGGCCGCGGCCGGGATCTCGTGCCGAACGTCGTCTTCCCGGGACGGTCCCGGGAGGGCCCCAGTCTCCTCCCGGGTGACGTTCACCGAAGCGGCTGCCGGCTGTCTTCGAGCCCCCACCCCTGCCGTGGCCGCGGGGATTCGCCCCGGTCCGGCAGCTGACGGTTCCCTGTGTCGGACGCCGGCTTCCCGGGACTGCCCCGGGACAGCCCCGGTCGCCTCCCGGGTGACGTTCACCGAAGCTGCTGCCGCCTGTCTTTGTCCCCCCCCCCCGTGCTCTCCCTCAGGCGGGAGGTAGACGTGCTCTCCCTCGGCGAGTAGACGTGCTCTCCCTCGGCGAGTAGACGTGCTCTCCCTCGGCGAGTAGACGTGCTCTCCCTCGGCGAGTAGACGTGCTCTCCCTCGGCGAGTAGACGTGCTCTCCCTGGGCGAGTAGACGTGCTCTCCCTCGGCGAGTAGACGTGCTCTCCCTCGGCGAGTAGACGTGCTCTCCCTCGGCGAGTAGACGTGCTCTCCCTGGGCGAGTAGACGTGCTCTCCCTGGGCGAGTAGACGTGCTCTCCCTGGGCGAGTAGACGTGCTCTCCCTCGGCGAGTAGACGTGCTCTCCCTGGGCGAGTAGACGTGCTCTCCCTGGGCGAGTAGACGTGCTCTCCCTGGGCGAGTAGACGTGCTCTCCCTGGGCGAGTAGACGTGCTCTCCCTGGGCGAGTAGACGTGCTCTCCCTGGGCGAGTAGACGTGCTCTCCCTCGGCGAGTAGACGTGCTCTCCCTCGGCGAGTAGACGTGCTCTCCCTGGGCGAGTAGACGTGCTCTCCCTGGGCGAGTAGACGTGCTCTCCCTGGGCGAGTAGACGTGCTCTCCCTCGGCGAGTAGACGTGCTCTCCCTGGGCGAGTAGACGTGCTCTCCCTGGGCGAGTAGACGTGCTCTCCCTGGGCGAGTAGACGTGCTCTCCCTGGGCGAGTAGACGTGCTCTCCCTGGGCGAGTAGACGTGCTCTCCCTCGGCGAGTAGACGTGCTCTCCCTCGGCGAGTAGACGTGCTCTCCCTCGGCGAGTAGACGTGCTCTCCCTCGGCGAGTAGACGTGCTCTCCGCGGAGATCGCGCTTGTCGCCAAGGGGTCGCTGTTGCGCTCTGCCTCCGCCTACGTCATCGTACAAGCCGGCGTGATTTCTGCGACCTGCCGCTGGGCGGAGGTCGGCTGGTTGTGCGCTCGCGGAGCTGACGGCCCTCCAGTTCCGTATATGAGGGAACAAGCGACGCCGAGCACTCCCAGGGCAGCGCTGCCGAGCGGCTGCTCCAAGCCACCCGCCAGGCGGCTGGGCAGGGGTCCGTCTGGCTTCTCGGTGGCTTTCGCCCGGGTCAGAGAGGGGACCCGCGGGGCCGAACAAAGGCG
>NW_027142672.1:85000-95000 GCF_026170545.1 Melanerpes formicivorus | reverse complement strand
CCCCGCCCCCCCCCCGCTGCCGGTTTGCGCGGAGCGCCCCCGCCTGCCGTTGCCTCTCGCCGCGGCCACCACCGCCCCCTCCACACCCCCGGGCCCCCGTTACCGGTTTGCGCGGAGCCCCCCCTCCCGACGTTGCCTCTTGCCGCTGCTGCCACCCCCAGCTCCCCACACCCCCCGGCTCCCGTTAGCGGTTTGCGCGGAGCCCCCCCTTCCCCCCTTCGCGGGCTGCCGCTTCCCTCCCGGGCTGCCCGGCTGCTCTCTAACCCCTGCGACCGAGGCGGCGCTGTTAGGGCGGCCGTGCCGGTGCCCCTTGCCGCAGCTAGCCTCTCGCCGCTGCCCCTCCCGTCCGTCGTCCCCCGTCCCCAAAAACTTGCTGCTCTCCACGCTGGAGCCTGCACGGGGGAGGTTGCGCTCCGCTCCTCCGGCCCTAAAGCCGCCCTCGCCCGCCCCCCGGCTTGCCGCTTGGCTCGGCTGCCCGCCCGCCCGCTAATCCCCCCAACGCCCCCACCCCAGAAACACCCCAGCCCTACCGCATGCCGCTCCCCCTCTCCCCGCTCTCGCTGACCGCTGCCACCCCCCCCCCACCCCTCCCCCCCGAAACAAACCCCCCAGCCCTACCGCATGCCGCTCCCCCTCTCTCCCTAGCCTGCCCCCCCCGCCGTCGCTTGCTGCCGCCGCCGCCGCCGCCGCCGCCGCCGCCGCCGGGACCCGCCTCGGTCTGGTGGCGCGCGCTCGGAGATCCCCGGCTACCCGTCCGTCCGTCCGTCCCTCCCTCCCGCCCCGCCCCGGGGGAGGGCCCGGGGCAGCGCGGGCAGGCGGGGAGCAAAAAAAGGCGCGGGCGCCAAAAAACGTCGGGGTCCCGGGGTGGCGGAGGGGGGCGGCGGCGGGGGCGGCGGCGGGTACACGGCGCCGGGTCCAGGGCGCCGGGTCCAGCCCGTCCCGGGGCGGGGACAGGTGGTGTCGTCCGTCCCCGCCCCCGTAACCTGCTCTGAAGCATCCGCTTCCCGCCGCGGTTCGCCCTCCACCCCCCCCGCCGCACACGCAGCTGCCGCTTCCCGCCGCCTCTGCCCCCCGCCCCGGGATCAACCACCCGCCGGGTCCAGCCGGTCCCGGTCCCGGGAACCTGCTCCCGGGGCCAGCCGGAGCCACGCCCCCTCCTCTGACGCTTCCAGCTGCCGCCTCCCCTCCCACCCCCCAAACTCACACTGGCCCTCGCCGGCCCGCCCACCCGCCTACCTGCTTGCCCGCCGCCGCTGGGTGGCGTGCCGGACACTCTCGCACACAGGTACACAGACAGGGACACAGGGACACAGGCACTCAGGCACACAGGGACACAGGGACACAGGGACACAAGGACACAGGGACACAGGCACTCAGGCACTCAGGCACTCAGGGACACAGGGACACAGGGACACAGGCACTCAGGCACTCAGGGACACAGGGACACAGGGACACAGGGACACAGGGACACAGGCACTCAGGCACTCAGGGACACAGGGACACAGGGACACAGGCACTCAGGCACACAGGGACACAGGTGGCGGGCCGGAGGCCTCTCTCCACTGTGTGGCAGGGGTCCAAGAGCCACCCCAGCCCAACCCAGAGGGTCTTTTGCACCTCTCTAGAGGCCACCCAGAGACCCCAGGCCGCAGCAGAAGCCTCCCCCGCATGCTCTGCAGGCTTCCGACCCACCCCAGGCCGCACCAGAAGCCTCCCCCGCAAGCTCTGCAGGCTTCCGACCCACCCCAGGCCGCAGCAGAAGCCTCTCCCGCACGCTCTGCAGGCTTCCGACCCACCCCAGGCCGCAGCAGAAGCCTCTCCCGCACGCTCTGCAGGCTTCTCAGCCACCCCAGGCCGCAGCAGAAGCCTCTCCCCGCACGCTCTGCAGGCTTCTCAGCCACCCCAGGCCGCACCAGAAGCCTCTCCCGCACGCTCTTCAGGCTTCTCAGCCACCCCAGGCCGCACCAGAAGCCTCCCCCGCACGCTCTGCAGGCTTCTCAGCCACCCCAGGCCGCACCAGAAGCCTCCCCCGCAAGCTCTGCAGGCTTCCGACCCACCCCAGGCCGCAGCAGAAGCCTCCCCCGCACGCTCTGCAGGCTTCCGACCCACCCCAGGCCGCAGCAGAAGCCTCTCCCCGCACGCTCTGCAGGCTTCTCAGCCACCCCAGGCCGCAGCAGAAGCCTCTCCCGCACGCTCTGCAGGCTTCTCAGCCACCCCAGGCCGCACCAGAAGCCTCTCCCGCACGCTCTTCAGGCTTCTCAGCCACCCCAGGCCGCAGCAGAAGCCTCTCCCGCACGCTCTGCAGGCTTCTCAGCCACCCCAGGCCGCACCAGAAGCCTCCCCCGCACGCTCTGCAGGCTTCCCACCCACCCCAGGCCGCAGCAGAAGCCTCTCCCGCACGCCCTGCAGGCTTCTCAGCCACCCCAGGCCGCAGCAGAAGCCTCTCCCGCACGCTCTGCAGGCTTCTCAGCCACCCCAGGCCGCAGCAGAAGCCTCTCCCGCACGCTCTGCAGGCTTCTCAGCCACCCCAGGCCGCAGCAGAAGCCTCTCCCGCACGCTCTGCAGGCTTCTCAGCCACCCCAGGCCGCACCAGAAGCCTCTCCCGCACGCTCTGCAGGCTTCTCAGCCACCCCAGGCCGCACCAGAAGCCTCTCCCGCACGCTCTGCAGGCTTCCGTCCCACCCCAGGCCGCACCAGAAGCCTCCCCCGCACGCTCTGCAGGCTTCCGTCCCACCCCAGGCCGCACCAGAAGCCTCCCCCGCACGCTCTGCAGGCTTCTCAGCCACCCCAGGCCGCAGCAGAAGCCTCCCCCGCACGCTCTGCAGGCTTCTCAGCCACCCCAGGCCGCAGCAGAAGCCTCCCCCGCACGCTCTGCAGGCTTCTCAGCCACCCCAGGCCGCAGCAGAAGCCTCTCCCGCACGCTCTGCAGGCTTCTCAGCCACCCCAGGCCCCAACAGAAGCCTCTCCCGCACGCTCTGCAGGCTTCCGACCCACCCCAGGCCGCACCAGAAGCCTCCCCCGCACGCTCTGTAGGCTTCTGACCCACCCCAGGCCCCAACAGAAGCCTCCCCCGCACGCTCTGCAGGCTTCTCAGCCACCCCAGGCCGCAGCAGAAGCCTCTCCCGCACGCTCTGCAGGCTTCTCAGCCACCCCAGGCCGCACCAGAAGCCTCTCCCGCACGCTCTGCAGGCTTCTCAGCCACCCCAGGCCGCAGCAGAAGCCTCTCCCGCACGCTCTGCAGGCTTCCGACCCACCCCAGGCCGCACCAGAAGCCTCCCCCGCACGCTCTGCAGGCTTCTCCGCCACCACAGGCCGCACCAGAGGATCTTTTGCACCTCTCTGGACGCCACCCAGAGACTCCAGGCCGCACCAGAGGCCCCCCCCCCCAACCATTTACAGGCTGCAGTGCCAGCCTAGGCCCCGCTGGCAGCCTCCCTTGTCTGCTTTGGAAGGCCTCCCATCCACTCCAGACCTGCCTGGAGGCCTCCCTCGACTGCTCCCGGGGCCCTCGAAGCCACCCTAGGCCTTTCTGGAGGACCTGCTCGACCGCTCGGGCGGCTTCTGACGCACCCTCGGCCATCCGGCGCCCAGCAGCTCCCAGGGCCAGGCACCGGCCTCCCCCTCCGGCCGCCCCTGGGGCCGGGGGTGGCTCGGACTCGGCGCCCCCAACGTGTCGTCCCGTCCCCCCCCCGCCCCGCACCGCCGAACATTCGCTGCAGCCGAGGGCTTGCCGCTCGACGCCTACCCCACCCGCCCAGCCCCCCGCTGCGGCCCGGCGCTGCCCCGGCCGCTGCGCCCCGCCTCTCATCCCTCCCCCCACCCGGCAACCGGCCGCCGGGCACGGCAAGTCCCAGGGCAGGGAACAGGTGCTGCCGGGACCCCGTGCTGGCTGCCGGCTTCCCGGGGCTGCCCCGGGCACGGACAGGTCGTCCCCCCGCCCCGGCGAATGTTCACCGAACCGGCTGCCGGCTGCCTTCGAGCACCCCCCGCCCCCCGCCACTATCGTCCCCCCCGCCCCCCCTCCGCCTCCGCTGCCGCTTCTCCCCGCACCCCCTCCACTGCCTCCCCCCGCCGCCGGCGAACGAGTCGCCGGATCCGTAGGGTGCCGGGAGCCCGAACGGCGAGCGGCTCCGGCTGCTGCCGGGACCGCGGGGATTCGAGCCGCTCCGGCCGCGGCCGGGACCCCGTGACGGAAGCCGGCATCCCGGGACGGCCCCGGGACGGCCCCGGTCGCCGGCCGGGTGACGTTCAGCGAAGCGGCTGCCGCCAGTCTTTGGGCCTCCCCCGTGCCGGGGCCGCGGGGATTCGAGCCGGTCCGGCCGCGGCCGGGATCCCGGGCCGGACGATGGCTTCCCGGGCCGGTCCCGGTCGCCTCCCGGGTGACGTTCACCCAAGCGGCTGCCGGCTGTCTTCGAGCCCCCCCCCCCCCTCCGCCTCCGCTGCCGCTTCTCCCCGCACCCCCTCCACTGCCTCCCCCCGCCGCCGGCGAACGAGTCGCCGGATCTGTAGGGTGCCGGGAGCCCGAACGGCGAGCGGCTCCGGCTGCTGCCGGGACCGCGGGGATTCGAGCCGCTCCGGCCGCGGCCGGGACCCCGTGCCGGAAGCCGGCATCCCCGGACGGCCCCGGGACGGCCCCGGTCGCCGGCCGGGTGACGTTCACCGAAGCGGCTGCCGGCTGTCTTCGAGCCCCCCCCCCTCCGCCTCCGCTGCCGCTTCTGCCCGCACCCCCTCCACTGCCTCCCCCCGCCGCCGGCGAACGAGTCGGCGGATCCGTAGGGTGCCGGGAGCCCGAACGGCGAGCGGCTCCGGCTGCTGCCGGGACCGCGGGGATTCGAGCCGCTCCGGCCGCGGCCGGGACCCCGTGCCGGAAGCCGGCATCCCGGGACGGCCCCGGGACGGCCCCGGTCGCCGGCCGGGTGACGTTCAGCGAAGCGGCTGCCGCCAGTCTTTGGGCCTCCCCCGTGCCGGGGCCGCGGGGATTCGAGCCGGTCCGGCCGCGGCCGGGATCCCGGGCCGGACGATGGCTTCCCGGGCCGGTCCCGGTCGCCTCCCGGGTGACGTTCACCCAAGCGGCTGCCGGCTGTCTTCGAGCCCCCCCCCCCCCTCCGCCTCCGCTGCCGCTTCTCCCCGCACCCCCTCCACTGCCTCCCCCCGCCGCCGGCGAACGAGTCGCCGGATCTGTAGGGTGCCGGGAGCCCGAACGGCGAGCGGCTCCGGCTGCTGCCGGGACCGCGGGGATTCGAGCCGCTCCGGCCGCGGCCGGGACCCCGTGCCGGAAGCCGGCATCCCCGGACGGCCCCGGGACGGCCCCGGTCGCCGGCCGGGTGACGTTCACCGAAGCGGCTGCCGGCTGTCTTCGAGCCCCCCCCCCCTCCGCCTCCGCTGCCGCTTCTGCCCGCACCCCCTCCACTGCCTCCCCCCGCCGCCGGCGAACGAGTCGGCGGATCCGTAGGGTGCCGGGAGCCCGAACGGCGAGCGGCTCCGGCTGCTGCCGGGACCGCGGGGATTCGAGCCGCTCCGGCCGCGGCCGGGACCCCGTGCCGGAAGCCGGCATCCCGGGACGGCCCCGGGACGGCCCCGGTCGCCGGCCGGGTGACGTTCAGCGAAGCGGCTGCCGCCAGTCTTTGGGCCTCCCCCGTGCCGGGGCCGCGGGGATTCGAGCCGGTCCGGCCGCGGCCGGGATCCCGGGCCGGACGATGGCTTCCCGGGCCGGTCCCGGTCGCCTCCCGGGTGACGTTCACCGAAGCGGCTGCCGGCTGTCTTCGAGCCCCCCCCCCCCCTCCGCCTCCGCGGCCGCTTCTCCCCGCACCCCCTCCACTGCCTCCCCCCGCCGCCGGCGAACGAGTCGCCGGATCTGTAGGGTGCCGGGAGCCCGAACGGCGAGCGGCTCCGGCTGCTGCCGGGACCGCGGGGATTCGAGCCGCTCCGGCCGCGGCCGGGACCCCGTGCCGGAAGCCGGCATCCCCGGACGGCCCCGGGACGGCCCCGGTCGCCGGCCGGGTGACGTTCACCGAAGCGGCTGCCGGCTGTCTTCGAGCCCCCCCCCCCTCCGCCTCCGCTGCCGCTTCTGCCCGCACCCCCTCCACTGCCTCCCCCCGCCGCCGGCGAACGAGTCGGCGGATCCGTAGGGTGCCGGGAGCCCGAACGGCGAGCGGCTCCGGCTGCTGCCGGGACCGCGGGGATTCGAGCCGCTCCGGCCGCGGCCGGGACCCCGTGCCGGAAGCCGGCATCCCGGGACGGCCCCGGGACGGCCCCGGTCGCCGGCCGGGTGACGTTCAGCGAAGCGGCTGCCGCCAGTCTTTGGGCCTCCCCCGTGCCGGGGCCGCGGGGCTTCGAGCCGGTCCGGCCGCGGCCGGGATCCGGGGCCGGACGATGGCTTCCCGGGCCGGTCCCGGTCGCCTCCCGGGTGACGTTCACCGAAGCGGCTGCCGGCTGTCTTCGAGCCCCCCCCCCCCCTCCGCCTCCGCGGCCGCTTCTGCCCGCACCCCCTCCACTGCCTCCCCCCGCCGCCCGCGAACGAGTCGCCGGATCTGTAGGGTGCCGGGAGCCCGAACGGCGAGCGGCTCCGGCTGCTGCCGGGACCGCGGGGATTCGAGCCGCTCCGGCCGCGGCCGGGACCCCGTGCCGGAAGCCGGCATCCCCGGACGGCCCCGGGACGGCCCCGGTCGCCGGCCGGGTGACGTTCACCGAAGCGGCTGCCGGCTGTCTTCGAGCCCCCCCCCCCCTCCGCCTCCGCTGCCGCTTCTCCCCGCACCCCCTCCACTGCCTCCCCCCGCCGCCGGCGAACGAGTCGGCGGATCCATACCGTCCCGAGAGCCCGAGGCGGCGGCACCCAGTGCGGGTCCGGCCGAGGCCGGGACCCCGTGCCTGTCGCAGGCTTCCCGGGACGGCCCCGGAACGGCCGCGGTCGCCGGCCGGGTGACGTTCTCCGAAGCGGCTGCCGGCTGTCTTCGAGCCCCCCCCCCCCTCCGCCTCCGCTGCCGCTTCTGCCCGCACCTCCTTCACTGCCTCCCCCCGCCGCCGGCGAACGAGTCGGCGGATCCGTAGGGTGCCGGGAGCCCGAACGGCGAGCGGCTCCGGCTGCTGCCGGGACCGCGGGGATTCGAGCCGCTCCGGCCGCGGCCGGGACCCCGTGCCGGATGCCGGCATCCCGGGACGGCCCCGGGACGGCCCCGGTCGCCGGCCGGGTGACGTTCAGCGAAGCGGCTGCCGCCAGTCTTTGGGCCTCCCCCGTGCCGGGGCCGCGGGGCTTCGAGTCGGTCCGGCCGCGGCTGGGACCCCGTGCCTGTCGCAGGCTTCCCGGGACGGCCCCGGAACGGCCGCGGTCGCCGGCCGGGTGACGTTCACCGAGGCGACTGCCGGCTGTCTTCGAGCCCCCCCCCCCCTGCCGGAGCCGCGGGGATACGAGCCGGTCCGGCCGCGGCCGGGACCCCGTGCCGGAAGCCGGCATCCCGGGACGGCCCCGGGACGGCCCCGATCGCCTCCTGGGTGACGTTCACCGAAGCGGCTGCCGGCTGTCTTCGAGCCCCCCCCCCCTCCGCCTCCGCTGCCGCTTCTCCCCGCACCCCCTCCACTGCCTCCCCCCGCCGCCCGTGAACGAGTCGCCGGATCTGTAGGGGGCCGGGAGCCCGAGGCGGCGAGCGGCTCCGGCTGCTGCCGGGACCGCGAGGCTTCGAGCCGGTCCGGCCGCGGCCGGGATCTCGTGCCGAACGTCGTCTTCCCGGGACGGTCCCGGGAGGGCCCCAGTCTCCTCCCGGGTGACGTTCACCGAAGCGGCTGCCGGCTGTCTTCGAGCCCCCACCCCTGCCGTGGCCGCGGGGATTCGCCCCGGTCCGGCAGCTGACGGTTCCCTGTGTCGGACGCCGGCTTCCCGGGACTGCCCCGGGACAGCCCCGGTCGCCTCCCGGGTGACGTTCACCGAAGCTGCTGCCGCCTGTCTTTGTCCCCCCCCCCCCGTGCTCTCCCTCAGGCGGGAGGTAGACGTGCTCTCCCTCGGCGAGTAGACGTGCTCTCCCTGGGCGAGTAGACGTGCTCTCCCTCGGCGAGTAGACGTGCTCTCCCTGGGCGAGTAGACGTGCTCTCCCTGGGCGAGTAGACGTGCTCTCCCTGGGCGAGTAGACGTGCTCTCCCTCGGCGAGTAGACGTGCTCTCCCTCGGCGAGTAGACGTGCTCTCCCTGGGCGAGTAGACGTGCTCTCCCTGGGCGAGTAGACGTGCTCTCCCTGGGCGAGTAGACGTGCTCTCCCTGGGCGAGTAGACGTGCTCTCCCTCGGCGAGTAGACGTGCTCTCCCTGGGCGAGTAGACGTGCTCTCCCTGGGCGAGTAGACGTGCTCTCCCTGGGCGAGTAGACGTGCTCTCCCTGGGCGAGTAGACGTGCTCTCCCTGGGCGAGTAGACGTGCTCTCCCTGGGCGAGTAGACGTGCTCTCCCTCGGCGAGTAGACGTGCTCTCCCTGGGCGAGTAGACGTGCTCTCCCTGGGCGAGTAGACGTGCTCTCCCTGGGCGAGTAGACGTGCTCTCCCTGGGCGAGTAGACGTGCTCTCCCTCGGCGAGTAGACGTGCTCTCCCTGGGCGAGTAGACGTGCTCTCCCTGGGCGAGTAGACGTGCTCTCCCTGGGCGAGTAGACGTGCTCTCCCTGGGCGAGTAGACGTGCTCTCCCTGGGCGAGTAGACGTGCTCTCCCTGGGCGAGTAGACGTGCTCTCCCTCGGCGAGTAGACGTGCTCTCCCTCGGCGAGTAGACGTGCTCTCCCTGGGCGAGTAGACGTGCTCTCCCTGGGCGAGTAGACGTGCTCTCCCTGGGCGAGTAGACGTGCTCTCCCTCGGCGAGTAGACGTGCTCTCCCTGGGCGAGTAGACGTGCTCTCCCTGGGCGAGTAGACGTGCTCTCCCTGGGCGAGTAGACGTGCTCTCCCTGGGCGAGTAGACGTGCTCTCCCTCGGCGAGTAGACGTGCTCTCCCTCGGCGAGTAGACGTGCTCTCCCTCGGCGAGTAGACGTGCTCTCCCTCGGCGAGTAGACGTGCTCTCCCTCGGCGAGTAGACGTGCTCTCCGCGGAGATCGCGCTTGTCGCCAAGGGGTCGCTGTTGCGCTCTGCCTCCGCCTACGTCATCGTACAAGCCGGCGTGATTTCTGCGACCTGCCGCTGGGCGGAGGTCGGCTGGTTGTGCGCTCGCGGAGCTGACGGCCCTCCAGTTCCGTATATGAGGGAACAAGCGACGCCGAGCACTCCCAGGGCAGCGCTGCCGAGCGGCTGCTCCAAGCCACCCGCCAGGCGGCTGGGCAGGGGTCCGTCTGGCTTCTCGGTGGCTTTCGCCCGGGTCAGAGAGGGGACCCGCGGGGCCGAACAAAGGCGCGGCGGTTTGGAGCGGCCGCTGGCGCACCCTCAGCGGTGTTGGATGGGTTTCGCTCGTCCGTGAGCCGGAGCCCAGCCCGGGCTCGGCAACGAAAGCGGGGAAAAGAAAAAAAGTTGACGAGTGGCTGGCGCCGGCCACTGCCGAAGTGTGGAACCCCCGAAGCGAAGTTTGCCCGGTGGGGCACGGGGGCAGAGAAAGCCGGGGAGACGTGGTGCCGGCGTCGGTCCCACCAAGAATGGAAAGCAAGCCCGTCCAGGCACGGCGAGAGAGAGCCCGGTAAGGGGCAGAGAGAGTTCCCAGCACTGGACCCTCTTCACGGGGGTTCCCCCCCATGGCCAAAGCCGCAGCCCGCGGGGGCACGGCATCTAAGGGAAAAGCCAGCGGCGGTGACTGGCCACTCGTATGCTATGGAGCCCGGCATGGGGGGAGGAGGGCAAGCCGGTGCCCCAGCACGGCTTCCTCCTGGCTCCAGAGGGGCGCCCCGTGATGGAGATGTAACTCGGTGCAGCTTGAGGGAAAATGCAAGCCCACATTTCGGGGAGGCAGAGGTGCCCTGTGAGCCGGTGCGGCCCGGTGCAGCTTGCCCCCCCCCCCCCATCTCTGGAGGGCGCCCCGTTTGCTCCGCCGGCGTGTTGCCCGCACGCCGAG
>NW_027142672.1:62500-72500 GCF_026170545.1 Melanerpes formicivorus | reverse complement strand
GGGGTAGACGTGGTCCCCGGGACGAGGGCCGCCTGGTATCGCCCGCCCGGCCCCCAACCCCCCCCCCCCGCGGCGGCGTAAATGAAGAGAGGCAGTCGGCATGAAACCTTCTTTTATTAAGTGTTGTTTTCATCGAGCGTCTTTCATTAAAGGTTGTGTTCTGAAGCAGTCTTTTCTTCAACAGCGCTGTTCTCCGGGGAGAAGGTCTGCCGGCATCTCTAGAAATCTCCCCCCGCCCCTGACCGCCTCCCCCCCCGCCCCCGTTGCCGGTTTGCGCGGCGCCCCCCCTCCCGACGTTGCCTCTTGCCGCTACCCCCCGCCCCCCCCCCGCTGCCGGTTTGCGCGGAGCCCCCCCTCCCGACGTTGCCTCTTGCCGCTACCCCCCGCCCCCCCCCCGCTGCCGGTTTGCGCGGAGCTCCCCCTTCCCGCCGTTGCCTCTTGCCGCTACCCCCCGCCCCCCCCCCGCTGCCGGTTTGCGCGGAGCCCCCCCTTCCCGCCGTTGCCTCTTGCCGCTACCCCCCGCCCCCCCCCCGCTGCCGGTTTGCGCGGAGGCCCCCCTTCCCGCCGTTGCCTCTTGCCGTTACCCCCGCCCCCCCCCGCTGCCGGTTTGCGCGGAGCGCCCCCGCCTGCCGTTGCCTCTCGCCGCGGCCACCACCGCCCCCTCCACACCCCCGGGCCCCCGTTACCGGTTTGCGCGGAGCCCCCCCTCCCGACGTTGCCTCTTGCCGCTGCTGCCACCCCCAGCTCCCCACACCCCCCGGCTCCCGTTAGCGGTTTGCGCGGAGCCCCCCCTTCCCCCCTTCGCGGGCTGCCGCTTCCCTCCCGGGCTGCCCGGCTGCTCTCTAACCCCTGCGACCGAGGCGGCGCTGTTAGGGCGGCCGTGCCGGTGCCCCTTGCCGCAGCTAGCCTCTCGCCGCTGCCCCTCCCGTCCGTCGTCCCCCGTCCCCAAAAACTTGCTGCTCTCCACGCTGGAGCCTGCACGGGGGAGGTTGCGCTCCGCTCCTCCGGCCCTAAAGCCGCCCTCGCCCGCCCCCCGGCTTGCCGCTTGGCTCGGCTGCCCGCCCGCCCGCTAATCCCCCCAACGCCCCCACCCCAGAAACACCCCAGCCCTACCGCATGCCGCTCCCCCTCTCCCCGCTCTCGCTGACCGCTGCCACCCCCCCCCACCCCTCCCCCCCGAAACAAACCCCCCAGCCCTACCGCATGCCGCTCCCCCTCTCTCCCTAGCCTGCCCCCCCCGCCGTCGCTTGCTGCCGCCGCCGCCGCCGCCGCCGCCGCCGCCGCCGCCGGACCCGCCTCGGTCTGGTGGCGCGCGCTCGGAGATCCCCGGCTACCCGTCCGTCCGTCCGTCCCTCCCTCCCGCCCCGCCCCGGGGGAGGGCCCGGGGCAGCGCGGGCAGGCGGGGAGCAAAAAAAGGCGCGGGCGCCAAAAAACGTCGGGGTCCCGGGGTGGCGGAGGGGGGCGGCGGCGGGGGCGGCGGCGGGTACACGGCGCCGGGTCCAGGGCGCCGGGTCCAGCCCGTCCCGGGGCGGGGACAGGTGGTGTCGTCCGTCCCCGCCCCCGTAACCTGCTCTGAAGCATCCGCTTCCCGCCGCGGTTCGCCCTCCACCCCCCCGCCGCACACGCAGCTGCCGCTTCCCGCCGCCTCTGCCCCCCGCCCCGGGATCAACCACCCGCCGGGTCCAGCCGGTCCCGGTCCCGGGAACCTGCTCCCGGGGCCAGCCGGAGCCACGCCCCCTCCTCTGACGCTTCCAGCTGCCGCCTCCCCTCCCACCCCCCAAACTCACACTGGCCCTCGCCGGCCCGCCCACCCGCCTACCTGCTTGCCCGCCGCCGCTGGGTGGCGTGCCGGACACTCTCGCACACAGGTACACAGACAGGGACACAGGGACACAGGCACTCAGGCACACAGGGACACAGGGACACAGGGACACAAGGACACAGGGACACAGGCACTCAGGCACTCAGGCACTCAGGGACACAGGGACACAGGGACACAGGCACTCAGGCACTCAGGGACACAGGGACACAGGGACACAGGGACACAGGGACACAGGCACTCAGGCACTCAGGGACACAGGGACACAGGGACACAGGCACTCAGGCACACAGGGACACAGGTGGCGGGCCGGAGGCCTCTCTCCACTGTGTGGCAGGGGTCCAAGAGCCACCCCAGCCCAACCCAGAGGGTCTTTTGCACCTCTCTAGAGGCCACCCAGAGACCCCAGGCCGCAGCAGAAGCCTCCCCCGCATGCTCTGCAGGCTTCCGACCCACCCCAGGCCGCACCAGAAGCCTCCCCCGCAAGCTCTGCAGGCTTCCGACCCACCCCAGGCCGCAGCAGAAGCCTCTCCCGCACGCTCTGCAGGCTTCCGACCCACCCCAGGCCGCAGCAGAAGCCTCTCCCGCACGCTCTGCAGGCTTCTCAGCCACCCCAGGCCGCAGCAGAAGCCTCTCCCGCACGCTCTGCAGGCTTCTCAGCCACCCCAGGCCGCACCAGAAGCCTCTCCCGCACGCTCTTCAGGCTTCTCAGCCACCCCAGGCCGCACCAGAAGCCTCCCCCGCACGCTCTGCAGGCTTCTCAGCCACCCCAGGCCGCACCAGAAGCCTCCCCCGCAAGCTCTGCAGGCTTCCGACCCACCCCAGGCCGCAGCAGAAGCCTCCCCCGCACGCTCTGCAGGCTTCCGACCCACCCCAGGCCGCAGCAGAAGCCTCTCCCGCACGCTCTGCAGGCTTCTCAGCCACCCCAGGCCGCAGCAGAAGCCTCTCCCGCACGCTCTGCAGGCTTCTCAGCCACCCCAGGCCGCACCAGAAGCCTCTCCCGCACGCTCTTCAGGCTTCTCAGCCACCCCAGGCCGCAGCAGAAGCCTCTCCCGCACGCTCTGCAGGCTTCTCAGCCACCCCAGGCCGCACCAGAAGCCTCCCCCGCACGCTCTGCAGGCTTCCCACCCACCCCAGGCCGCAGCAGAAGCCTCTCCCGCACGCCCTGCAGGCTTCTCAGCCACCCCAGGCCGCAGCAGAAGCCTCTCCCGCACGCTCTGCAGGCTTCTCAGCCACCCCAGGCCGCAGCAGAAGCCTCTCCCGCACGCTCTGCAGGCTTCTCAGCCACCCCAGGCCGCAGCAGAAGCCTCTCCCGCACGCTCTGCAGGCTTCTCAGCCACCCCAGGCCGCACCAGAAGCCTCTCCCGCACGCTCTGCAGGCTTCTCAGCCACCCCAGGCCGCACCAGAAGCCTCTCCCGCACGCTCTGCAGGCTTCCGTCCCACCCCAGGCCGCACCAGAAGCCTCCCCCGCACGCTCTGCAGGCTTCCGTCCCACCCCAGGCCGCACCAGAAGCCTCCCCCGCACGCTCTGCAGGCTTCTCAGCCACCCCAGGCCGCAGCAGAAGCCTCCCCCGCACGCTCTGCAGGCTTCTCAGCCACCCCAGGCCGCAGCAGAAGCCTCCCCCGCACGCTCTGCAGGCTTCTCAGCCACCCCAGGCCGCAGCAGAAGCCTCTCCCGCACGCTCTGCAGGCTTCTCAGCCACCCCAGGCCCCAACAGAAGCCTCTCCCGCACGCTCTGCAGGCTTCCGACCCACCCCAGGCCGCACCAGAAGCCTCCCCCGCACGCTCTGTAGGCTTCTGACCCACCCCAGGCCCCAACAGAAGCCTCCCCCGCACGCTCTGCAGGCTTCTCAGCCACCCCAGGCCGCAGCAGAAGCCTCTCCCGCACGCTCTGCAGGCTTCTCAGCCACCCCAGGCCGCACCAGAAGCCTCTCCCGCACGCTCTGCAGGCTTCTCAGCCACCCCAGGCCGCAGCAGAAGCCTCTCCCGCACGCTCTGCAGGCTTCCGACCCACCCCAGGCCGCACCAGAAGCCTCCCCCGCACGCTCTGCAGGCTTCTCCGCCACCACAGGCCGCACCAGAGGATCTTTTGCACCTCTCTGGACGCCACCCAGAGACTCCAGGCCGCACCAGAGGCCCCCCCCCCCAACCATTTACAGGCTGCAGTGCCAGCCTAGGCCCCGCTGGCAGCCTCCCTTGTCTGCTTTGGAAGGCCTCCCATCCACTCCAGACCTGCCTGGAGGCCTCCCTCGACTGCTCCCGGGGCCCTCGAAGCCACCCTAGGCCTTTCTGGAGGACCTGCTCGACCGCTCGGGCGGCTTCTGACGCACCCTCGGCCATCCGGCGCCCAGCAGCTCCCAGGGCCAGGCACCGGCCTCCCCCTCCGGCCGCCCCTGGGGCCGGGGGTGGCTCGGACTCGGCGCCCCCAACGTGTCGTCCCGTCCCCCCCCCGCCCCGCACCGCCGAACATTCGCTGCAGCCGAGGGCTTGCCGCTCGACGCCTACCCCACCCGCCCAGCCCCCCGCTGCGGCCCGGCGCTGCCCCGGCCGCTGCGCCCCGCCTCTCATCCCTCCCCCCACCCGGCAACCGGCCGCCGGGCACGGCAAGTCCCAGGGCAGGGAACAGGTGCTGCCGGGACCCCCGTGCTGGCTGCCGGCTTCCCGGGGCTGCCCCGGGCACGGACAGGTCGCCCCCCCGCCCCGGCGAATGTTCACCGAACCGGCTGCCGGCTGCCTTCGAGCACCCCCCGCCCCCCGCCACTATCGTCCCCCCCCGCCCCCCCTCCGCCTCCGCTGCCGCTTCTCCCCGCACCCCCTCCACTGCCTCCCCCCGCCGCCGGCGAACGAGTCGCCGGATCCGTAGGGTGCCGGGAGCCCGAACGGCGAGCGGCTCCGGCTGCTGCCGGGACCGCGGGGATTCGAGCCGCTCCGGCCGCGGCCGGGACCCCGTGCCGGAAGCCGGCATCCCGGGACGGCCCCGGGACGGCCCCGGTCGCCGGCCGGGTGACGTTCAGCGAAGCGGCTGCCGCCAGTCTTTGGGCCTCCCCCGTGCCGGGGCCGCGGGGATTCGAGCCGGTCCGGCCGCGGCCGGGATCCCGGGCCGGACGATGGCTTCCCGGGCCGGTCCCGGTCGCCTCCCGGGTGACGTTCACCCAAGCGGCTGCCGGCTGTCTTCGAGCCCCCCCCCCCCCTCCGCCTCCGCTGCCGCTTCTCCCCGCACCCCCTCCACTGCCTCCCCCCGCCGCCGGCGAACGAGTCGCCGGATCTGTAGGGTGCCGGGAGCCCGAACGGCGAGCGGCTCCGGCTGCTGCCGGGACCGCGGGGATTCGAGCCGCTCCGGCCGCGGCCGGGACCCCGTGCCGGAAGCCGGCATCCCCGGACGGCCCCGGGACGGCCCCGGTCGCCGGCCGGGTGACGTTCACCGAAGCGGCTGCCGGCTGTCTTCGAGCCCCCCCCCCTCCGCCTCCGCTGCCGCTTCTGCCCGCACCCCCTCCACTGCCTCCCCCCGCCGCCGGCGAACGAGTCGGCGGATCCGTAGGGTGCCGGGAGCCCGAACGGCGAGCGGCTCCGGCTGCTGCCGGGACCGCGGGGATTCGAGCCGCTCCGGCCGCGGCCGGGACCCCGTGCCGGAAGCCGGCATCCCGGGACGGCCCCGGGACGGCCCCGGTCGCCGGCCGGGTGACGTTCAGCGAAGCGGCTGCCGCCAGTCTTTGGGCCTCCCCCGTGCCGGGGCCGCGGGGATTCGAGCCGGTCCGGCCGCGGCCGGGATCCCGGGCCGGACGATGGCTTCCCGGGCCGGTCCCGGTCGCCTCCCGGGTGACGTTCACCCAAGCGGCTGCCGGCTGTCTTCGAGCCCCCCCCCCCCCTCCGCCTCCGCTGCCGCTTCTCCCCGCACCCCCTCCACTGCCTCCCCCCGCCGCCGGCGAACGAGTCGCCGGATCTGTAGGGTGCCGGGAGCCCGAACGGCGAGCGGCTCCGGCTGCTGCCGGGACCGCGGGGATTCGAGCCGCTCCGGCCGCGGCCGGGACCCCCGTGCCGGAAGCCGGCATCCCCGGACGGCCCCGGGACGGCCCCGGTCGCCGGCCGGGTGACGTTCACCGAAGCGGCTGCCGGCTGTCTTCGAGCCCCCCCCCCCCTCCGCCTCCGCTGCCGCTTCTGCCCGCACCCCCTCCACTGCCTCCCCCCCGCCGCCGGCGAACGAGTCGCCGGATCCGTAGGGTGCCGGGAGCCCCGAACGGCGAGCGGCTCCGGCTGCTGCCGGGACCGCGGGGATTCGAGCCGCTCCGGCCGCGGCCGGGACCCCGTGCCGGAAGCCGGCATCCCGGGACGGCCCCGGGACGGCCCCGGTCGCCGGCCGGGTGACGTTCAGCGAAGCGGCTGCCGCCAGTCTTTGGGCCTCCCCCGTGCCGGGGCCGCGGGGATTCGAGCCGGTCCGGCCGCGGCCGGGATCCCGGGCCGGACGATGGCTTCCCGGGCCGGTCCCGGTCGCCTCCCGGGTGACGTTCACCGAAGCGGCTGCCGGCTGTCTTCGAGCCCCCCCCCCCCCCTCCGCCTCCGCGGCCGCTTCTCCCCGCACCCCCTCCACTGCCTCCCCCCCGCCGCCGGCGAACGAGTCGCCGGATCTGTAGGGTGCCGGGAGCCCGAACGGCGAGCGGCTCCGGCTGCTGCCGGGACCGCGGGGATTCGAGCCGCTCCGGCCGCGGCCGGGAACCCCGTGCCGGAAGCCGGCATCCCCGGACGGCCCCGGGACGGCCCCGGTCGCCGGCCGGGTGACGTTCACCGAAGCGGCTGCCGGCTGTCTTCGAGCCCCCCCCCCCCTCCGCCTCCGCTGCCGCTTCTGCCCGCACCCCCTCCACTGCCTCCCCCCGCCGCCGGCGAACGAGTCGGCGGATCCGTAGGGTGCCGGGAGCCCGAACGGCGAGCGGCTCCGGCTGCTGCCGGGACCGCGGGGATTCGAGCCGCTCCGGCCGCGGCCGGGACCCCCGTGCCGGAAGCCGGCATCCCGGGACGGCCCCGGGACGGCCCCGGTCGCCGGCCGGGTGACGTTCAGCGAAGCGGCTGCCGCCAGTCTTTGGGCCTCCCCCGTGCCGGGGCCGCGGGGCTTCGAGCCGGTCCGGCCGCGGCCGGGATCCGGGGCCGGACGATGGCTTCCCGGGCCGGTCCCGGTCGCCTCCCCGGGTGACGTTCAACCGAAGCGGCTGCCGGCTGTCTTCGAGCCCCCCCCCCCCCTCCGCCTCCGCGGCCGCTTCTGCCCGCACCCCCTCCACTGCCTCCCCCCGCCGCCCCGCGAACGAGTCGCCGGATCTGTAGGGTGCCGGGAGCCCGAACGGCGAGCGGCTCCGGCTGCTGCCGGGACCCGCGGGGATTCGAGCCGCTCCGGCCGCGGCCGGGACCCCGTGCCGGAAGCCGGCATCCCCGGACGGCCCCGGGACGGCCCCGGTCGCCGGCCGGGTGACGTTCACCGAAGCGGCTGCCGGCTGTCTTCGAGCCCCCCCCCCCCTCCGCCTCCGCTGCCGCTTCTCCCCGCACCCCCTCCACTGCCTCCCCCCCGCCGCCGGCGAACGAGTCGGCGGATCCATACCGTCCCGAGAGCCCGAGGCGGCGGCACCCAGTGCGGGTCCGGCCGAGGCCGGGACCCCGTGCCTGTCGCAGGCTTCCCGGGACGGCCCCGGAACGGCCGCGGTCGCCGGCCGGGTGACGTTCTCCGAAGCGGCTGCCGGCTGTCTTCGAGCCCCCCCCCCCCCTCCGCCTCCGCTGCCGCTTCTGCCCGCACCTCCTTCACTGCCTCCCCCCGCCGCCGGCGAACGAGTCGGCGGATCCGTAGGGTGCCGGGAGCCCGAACGGCGAGCGGCTCCGGCTGCTGCCGGGACCGCGGGGATTCGAGCCGCTCCGGCCGCGGCCGGGACCCCGTGCCGGATGCCGGCATCCCGGGACGGCCCCGGGACGGCCCCGGTCGCCGGCCGGGTGACGTTCAGCGAAGCGGCTGCCGCCAGTCTTTGGGCCTCCCCCGTGCCGGGGCCGCGGGGCTTCGAGTCGGTCCGGCCGCGGCTGGGACCCCGTGCCTGTCGCAGGCTTCCCGGGACGGCCCCGGAACGGCCGCGGTCGCCGGCCGGGTGACGTTCACCGAGGCGACTGCCGGCTGTCTTCGAGCCCCCCCCCCCCCTGCCGGAGCCGCGGGGATACGAGCCGGTCCGGCCGCGGCCGGGACCCCGTGCCGGAAGCCGGCATCCCGGGACGGCCCCGGGACGGCCCCGATCGCCTCCTGGGTGACGTTCACCGAAGCGGCTGCCGGCTGTCTTCGAGCCCCCCCCCCCTCCGCCTCCGCTGCCGCTTCTCCCCGCACCCCCTCCACTGCCTCCCCCCGCCGCCCGTGAACGAGTCGCCGGATCTGTAGGGGGCCGGGAGCCCGAGGCGGCGAGCGGCTCCGGCTGCTGCCGGGACCGCGAGGCTTCGAGCCGGTCCGGCCGCGGCCGGGATCTCGTGCCGAACGTCGTCTTCCCGGGACGGTCCCGGGAGGGCCCCAGTCTCCTCCCGGGTCACGTTCACCGAAGCGGCTGCCGGCTGTCTTCGAGCCCCCACCCCTGCCGTGGCCGCGGGGATTCGCCCCGGTCCGGCAGCTGACGGTTCCCTGTGTCGGACGCCGGCTTCCCGGGACTGCCCCGGGACAGCCCCGGTCGCCTCCCGGGTGACGTTCACCGAAGCTGCTGCCGCCTGTCTTTGTCCCCCCCCCCCGTGCTCTCCCTCAGGCGGGAGGTAGACGTGCTCTCCCTCGGCGAGTAGACGTGCTCTCCCTGGGCGAGTAGACGTGCTCTCCCTCGGCGAGTAGACGTGCTCTCCCTGGGCGAGTAGACGTGCTCTCCCTGGGCGAGTAGACGTGCTCTCCCTGGGCGAGTAGACGTGCTCTCCCTCGGCGAGTAGACGTGCTCTCCCTCGGCGAGTAGACGTGCTCTCCCTGGGCGAGTAGACGTGCTCTCCCTGGGCGAGTAGACGTGCTCTCCCTGGGCGAGTAGACGTGCTCTCCCTGGGCGAGTAGACGTGCTCTCCCTCGGCGAGTAGACGTGCTCTCCCTGGGCGAGTAGACGTGCTCTCCCTGGGCGAGTAGACGTGCTCTCCCTGGGCGAGTAGACGTGCTCTCCCTGGGCGAGTAGACGTGCTCTCCCTGGGCGAGTAGACGTGCTCTCCCTGGGCGAGTAGACGTGCTCTCCCTCGGCGAGTAGACGTGCTCTCCCTGGGCGAGTAGACGTGCTCTCCCTGGGCGAGTAGACGTGCTCTCCCTGGGCGAGTAGACGTGCTCTCCCTGGGCGAGTAGACGTGCTCTCCCTCGGCGAGTAGACGTGCTCTCCCTGGGCGAGTAGACGTGCTCTCCCTGGGCGAGTAGACGTGCTCTCCCTGGGCGAGTAGACGTGCTCTCCCTGGGCGAGTAGACGTGCTCTCCCTGGGCGAGTAGACGTGCTCTCCCTCGGCGAGTAGACGTGCTCTCCCTCGGCGAGTAGACGTGCTCTCCCTGGGCGAGTAGACGTGCTCTCCCTGGGCGAGTAGACGTGCTCTCCCTGGGCGAGTAGACGTGCTCTCCCTCGGCGAGTAGACGTGCTCTCCCTGGGCGAGTAGACGTGCTCTCCCTGGGCGAGTAGACGTGCTCTCCCTGGGCGAGTAGACGTGCTCTCCCTGGGCGAGTAGACGTGCTCTCCCTCGGCGAGTAGACGTGCTCTCCCTCGGCGAGTAGACGTGCTCTCCCTCGGCGAGTAGACGTGCTCTCCCTCGGCGAGTAGACGTGCTCTCCCTCGGCGAGTAGACGTGCTCTCCGCGGAGATCGCGCTTGTCGCCAAGGGGTCGCTGTTGCGCTCTGCCTCCGCCTACGTCATCGTACAAGCCGGCGTGATTTCTGCGACCTGCCGCTGGGCGGAGGTCGGCTGGTTGTGCGCTCGCGGAGCTGACGGCCCTCCAGTTCCGTATATGAGGGAACAAGCGACGCCGAGCACTCCCAGGGCAGCGCTGCCGAGCGGCTGCTCCAAGCCACCCGCCAGGCGGCTGGGCAGGGGTCCGTCTGGCTTCTCGGTGGCTTTCGCCCGGGTCAGAGAGGGGACCCGCGGGGCCGAACAAAGGCGCGGCGGTTTGGAGCGGCCGCTGGCGCACCCTCAGCGGTGTTGGATGGGTTTCGCTCGTCCGTGAGCCGGAGCCC
>NW_027142672.1:37500-45000 GCF_026170545.1 Melanerpes formicivorus | reverse complement strand
TTTGCGCGGAGCCCCCCCTCCCGACGTTGCCTCTTGCCGCTGCTGCCACCCCCAGCTCCCCACACCCCCCGGCTCCCGTTACCGCTATGCACGGAGCCCCCCCGCCCGCCGTTATCTCTTGCCGCTGCCGCGACCCATCTCCCCCCCCCCCGCCGCCGCTAACTGCCCCCCGAAGCCGCTAGCAGCTGGGCACCCCCCGCCAAAGCCGCCGCGGCTTCCCCTTCCCACATTGTCCCCTGGAGGGGGGATCGCGACGCGGGCTGCCGCTTCCCTCCCGGGCTGCCCGGCTGCTCTCTAACCCCTGCGACCGAGGCGGCGCTGTTAGGGCGGCCGTGCCGGTGCCCCTTGCCGCAGCTAGCCTCTCGCCGCTGCCCCTCCCGTCCGTCGTCCCCCGTCCCCAAAAACTTGCTGCTCTCCACGCTGGAGCCTGCACGGGGGAGGTTGCGCTCCGCTCCTCCGGCCCTAAAGCCGCCCTCGCCCGCCCCCCGGCTTGCCGCTTGGCTGGGCTGCCCGCCCGCCCGCTAATCCCCCCAACGCCCCCACCCCAAAAACACCCCAGCCCTACCGCATGCCGCTCCCCCTCTCCCCGCTCTCGCTGACCGCTGCCACCCCCCCCCCACCCCTCCCCCCCGAAACAAACCCCCCAGCCCTACCGCATGCCGCTCCCCCTCTCTCCCTAGCCTGCCCCCCCCCGCCGTCGCTTGCTGCTGCTGCTGCCGCCGCCGCCGCCGCCGCCGCCGCCGGCGGGACCCGCCTCGGTCTGGTGGCGCGCGCTCGGAGATCCCCGGCTACCCGTCCGTCCGTCCCTCCCTCCCGCCCCGCCCCGGGGGAGGGCCCGGGGCAGCGCGGGCAGGCGGGGAGCAAAAAAAGGCGCGGGCGCCAAAAAACGTCGGGGTCCCGGGGTGGCGGAGGGGGGCGGCGGCGGGGGCGGCGGCGGGTACACGGCGCCGGGTCCAGGGCGCCGGGTCCAGCCCGTCCCGGGGCGGGGACAGGTGGTGTCGTCCGTCCCCGCCCCCGTAACCTGCTCTGAAGCATCCGCTTCCCGCCGCGGTTCGCCCTCCACCCCCCCGCCGCACACGCAGCTGCCGCTTCCCGCCGCCTCTGCCCCCCGCCCCGGGATCAACCACCCGCCGGGTCCAGCCGGTCCCGGTCCCGGGAACCTGCTCCCGGGGCCAGCCGGAGCCACGCCCCCTCCTCTGACGCTTCCAGCTGCCGCCTCCCCTCCCACCCCCCAAACTCACACTGGCCCTCGCCGGCCCGCCCACCCGCCTACCTGCTTGCCCGCCGCCGCTGGGTGGCGTGCCGGACACTCTCGCACACAGGTACACAGACAGGGACACAGGGACACAGGCACTCAGGCACACAGGGACACAGGGACACAGGGACACAAGGACACAGGGACACAGGCACTCAGGCACTCAGGCACTCAGGGACACAGGGACACAGGGACACAGGCACTCAGGCACTCAGGGACACAGGGACACAGGGACACAGGCACTCAGGCACTCAGGGACACAGGGACACAGGGACACAGGCACTCAGGCACTCAGGCACTCAGGGACACAGGGACACAGGGACACAGGCACTCAGGCACACAGGGACACAGGTGGCGGGCCGGAGGCCGCTCTCCACTGTGTGGCAGGGGTCCAAGAGCCACCCCAGCCCAACCCAGAGGGTCTTTTGCACCTCTCTAGAGGCCACCCAGAGACCCCAGGCCGCAGCAGAAGCCTCTCCCGCACGCTCTGCAGGCTTCTCAGCCACCCCAGGCCGCAGCAGAAGCCTCTCCCGCACGCTCTGCAGGCTTCTCAGCCACCCCAGGCCGCACCAGAAGCCTCCCCCGCACGCTCTGCAGGCTTCCGACCCACCCCAGGCCGCACCAGAAGCCTCCCCCCGCAAGCTCTGCAGGCTTCCGACCCACCCCAGGCCGCAGCAGAAGCCTCCCCCGCACGCTCTGCAGGCTTCTCAGCCACCCCAGGCCGCACCAGAAGCCTCTCCCGCACGCTCTGCAGGCTTCTCAGCCACCCCAGGCCGCACCAGAAGCCTCTCCCGCATGCTCTGCAGGCTTCTCAGCCACCCCAGGCCGCACCAGAAGCCTCCCCCGCACGCTCTGCAGGCTTCTCAGCCACCCCAGGCCGCACCAGAAGCCTCTCCCCGCATGCTCTGCAGGCTTCTCAGCCACCCCAGGCCGCACCAGAAGCCTCCCCCGCACGCTCTGCAGGCTTCTCAGCCACCCCAGGCCGCACCAGAAGCCTCTCCCGCATGCTCTGCAGGCTTCTCAGCCACCCCAGGCCGCACCAGAAGCCTCCCCCGCACGCTCTGCAGGCTTCTCAGCCACCCCAGGCCGCACCAGAAGCCTCTCCCGCACGCTCTTCAGGCTTCTCAGCCACCCCAGGCCGCACCAGAAGCCTCCCCCGCACGCTCTGCAGGCTTCTCAGCCACCCCAGGCCGCACCAGAAGCCTCTCCCGCACGCTCTGCAGGCTTCTCAGCCACCCCAGGCCGCACCAGAAGCCTCCCCCGCACGCTCTGCAGGCTTCTCAGCCACCCCAGGCCGCACCAGAAGCCTCCCCCGCACGCTCTGCAGGCTTCCCACCCACCCCAGGCCGCAGCAGAAGCCTCTCCCGCACGCCCTGCAGGCTTCTCAGCCACCCCAGGCCGCAGCAGAAGCCTCTCCCGCACGCTCTGCAGGCTTCTCAGCCACCCCAGGCCGCAGCAGAAGCCTCTCCCGCACGCTCTGCAGGCTTCTCAGCCACCCCAGGCCGCAGCAGAAGCCTCTCCCGCACGCTCTGCAGGCTTCTCAGCCACCCCAGGCCGCACCAGAAGCCTCTCCCGCACGCTCTGCAGGCTTCTCAGCCACCCCAGGCCGCAGCAGAAGCCTCTCCCGCACGCTCTGCAGGCTTCTCAGCCACCCCAGGCCGCACCAGAAGCCTCCCCCGCACGCTCTGCAGGCTTCTCAGCCACCCCAGGCCGCACCAGAAGCCTCTCCCGCACGCTCTTCAGGCTTCTCAGCCACCCCAGGCCGCACCAGAAGCCTCCCCCGCACGCTCTGCAGGCTTCTCAGCCACCCCAGGCCGCAGCAGAAGCCTCTCCCGCACGCTCTGCAGGCTTCTCAGCCACCCCAGGCCGCAGCAGAAGCCTCCCCCGCACGCTCTGCAGGCTTCTCAGCCACCCCAGGCCCCAACAGAAGCCTCTCCCGCACGCTCTGCAGGCTTCCGACCCACCCCAGGCCGCACCAGAAGCCTCCCCCGCACGCTCTGTAGGCTTCTGACCCACCCCAGGCCCCAACAGAAGCCTCCCCCGCACGCTCTGCAGGCTTCTCAGCCACCCCAGGCCGCAGCAGAAGCCTCTCCCGCACGCTCTGCAGGCTTCTCAGCCACCCCAGGCCGCAGCAGAAGCCTCTCCCGCACGCTCTGCAGGCTTCTCCGCCACCCCAGGCCGCACCAGAAGCCTCTCCCGCACGCTCTGCAGGCTTCCGACCCACCCCAGGCCGCACCAGAAGCCTCCCCCGCACGCTCTGCAGGCTTCTCCGCCACCCCAGGCCGCACCAGAGGATCTTTTGCACCTCTCTGGACGCCAGCCAGAGACTCCAGGCCGCACCAGAGGCCCCCCCCCCAACCATTTACAGGCTGCAGTGCCAGCCTAGGCCCCGCTGGCAGCCTCCCTTGTCTGCTTTGGAAGGCCTCCCATCCACTCCAGACCTGCCTGGAGGCCTCCCTCGACTGCTCCCGGGGCCCTCGAAGCCACCCTAGGCCTTTCTGGAGGACCTGCTCGACCGCTCGGGCGGCTTCTGACGCACCCTCGGCCATCCGGCGCCCAGCAGCTCCCAGGGCCAGGCACCGGCCTCCCCCTCCGGCCGCCCCTGGGGCCGGGGGTGGCTCGGACTCGGCGCCCCCAACGTGTCGTCCCGTCCCCCCCCCGCCCCGCACCGCCGAACATTCGCTGCAGCCGAGGGCTTGCCGCTCGACGCCTACCCCACCCGCCCAGCCCCCCGCTGCGGCCCGGCGCTGCCCCGGCCGCTGCGCCCCGCCTCTCATCGCTCCCCCCCACCCGGCAACCGGCCGCCGGGCACGGCAAGTCCCAGGGCAGGGAACAGGTGCTGCCGGGACCCCCGTGCTGGCTGCCGGCTTCCCGGGGCTGCCCCGGGCACGGACAGGTCGCCCCCCCCGCCCCGGCGAATGTTCACCGAACTGGCTGCCGGCTGCCTTCGAGCACCCCCCGCCCCCCGCCACTATCGTCCCCCCCCGCCCCCCCTCCGCCTCCGCTGCCGCTTCTCCCCGCACCGCCTCCACTGCCTCCCCCCGCCGCCGGCGAACGAGTCGCCGGATCCGTAGGGTGCCGGGAGCCCGAACGGCGAGCGGCTCCGGCTGCTGCCGGGACCGCGGGGATTCGAGCCGGTCCGGCCGCGGCCGGGACCCCGTGCCGGAAGCCGGCATCCCGGGACGGCCCCGGGACGGCCCCGGTCGCCGGCCGGGTGACGTTCAGCGAAGCGGCTGCCGCCAGTCTTTGGGCCTCCCCCGTGCCGGGGCCGCGGGGCTTCGAGCCGGTCCGGCCGCGGCCGGGATCCGGGGCCGGACGATGGCTTCCCGGGCCGGTCCCGGTCGCCTCCCGGGTGACGTTCACCGAAGCGGCTGCCGGCTGTCTTCGAGCCCCCCCCCCCCCTCCGCCTCCGCTGCCGCTTCTCCCCGCACCCCCTCCACTGCCTCCCCCCGCCGCCGGCGAACGAGTCGCCGGATCTGTAGGGTGCCGGGAGCCCGAACGGCGAGCGGCTCCGGCTGCTGCCGGGACCGCGGGGATTCGAGCCGCTCCGGCCGCGGCCGGGACCCCGTGCCGGAAGCCGGCATCCCCGGACAGCCCCGGGACGGCCCCGGTCGCCGGCCGGGTGACGTTCACCGAAGCGGCTGCCGGCTGTCTTCGAGCCCCCCCCCCCTCCGCCTCCGCTGCCGCTTCTGCCCGCACCCCCTCCACTGCCTCCCCCCGCCGCCGGCGAACGAGTCGGCGGATCCGTAGGGTGCCGGGAGCCCGAACGGCGAGCGGCTCCGGCTGCTGCCGGGACCGCGGGGATTCGAGCCGCTCCGGCCGCGGCCGGGACCCCGTGCCGGATGCCGGCATCCCGGGACGGCCCCGGGACGGCCCCGGTCGCCGGCCGGGTGACGTTCACCGAAGCGGCTGCCGCCAGTCTTTGGGCCTCCCCCGTGCCGGGGCCGCGGGGCTTCGAGTCGGTCCGGCCGCGGCTGGGACCCCGTGCCTGTCGCAGGCTTCCCGGGACGGCCCCGGAACGGCCGCGGTCGCCGGCCGGGTGACGTTCACCGAGGCGACTGCCGGCTGTCTTCGAGCCCCCCCCCCCCTGCCGGAGCCGCGGGGATACGAGCCGGTCCGGCCGCGGCCGGGACCCCGTGCCGGAAGCCGGCATCCCGGGACGGCCCCGGGACGGCCCCGATCGCCTCCTGGGTGACGTTCACCGAAGCGGCTGCCGGCTGTCTTCGAGCCCCCCCCCCCTCCGCCTCCGCTGCCGCTTCTCCCCGCACCGCCTCCACTGCCTCCCCCCGCTGCCGGCGAACGAGTCGGCGGATCCATACCGTCCCGAGAGCCCGAGGCGGCGGCACCCAGTGCGGGTCCGGCCGAGGCCGGGACCCCGTGCCTGTCGCAGGCTTCCCGGGACGGCCCCGGAACGGCCGCGGTCGCCGGCCGGGTGACGTTCACCGAAGCGGCTGCCGCCAGTCTTTGGGCCTCCCCCGTGCCGGGGCCGCGGGGATTCGAGCCGGTCCGGCCGCGGCCGGGACCCCGTGCCGGAAGCCGGCATCCCGGGACGGCCCCGGGACGGCCCCGGTCGCCGGCCGGGTGACGTTCACCGAAGCGGCTGCCGCCAGTCTTTGGGCCTCCCCCGTGCCGGGGCCGCGGGGATTCGAGCCGGTCCGGCCGCGGCCGGGATCCGGGGCCGGACGATGGCTTCCCGGGCCGGTCCCGGTCGCCTCCCGGGTGACGTTCACCGAAGCGGCTGACGGCTGTCTCCGAGCACCCCCCCCCCCCTCCGCCTCCGCTGCCGCTTCTGCCCGCACCTCCTCCACTGCCTCCCCCCCCCGCCCGCGAACGAGTCGCCGGATCCGTAGGGTGCCGGGAGCCCGAACGGCGAGCGGCTCCGGCTGCTGCCGGGACCGCGGGGATTCGAGCCGCTCCGGCCGCGGCCGGGACCCCGTGCCGGAAGCCGGCATCCCGGGACGGCCCCGGGACGGCCCCGGTCGCCGGCCGGGTGACGTTCAGCGAAGCGGCTGCCGCCAGTCTTTGGGCCTCCCCCGTGCCGGGGCCGCGGGGCTTCGAGCCGGTCCGGCCGCGGCCGGGATCTCGTGCCGAACGTCGTCTTCCCGGGACGGTCCCGGGAGGGCCCCAGTCTCCTCCCGGGTGACGTTCACCGAAGCGGCTGCCGGCTGTCTTCGAGCCCCCACCCCTGCCGTGGCCGCGGGGATTCGCCCCGGTCCGGCAGCTGACGGTTCCCTGTGCCGGACGCCGGCTTCCCGGGACAGCCCCGGGACACCCCCGGTCGCCTCCCGGGTGACGTTCACCGAAGCTGCTGCCGCCTGTCTTTGTCCCCCCCCCCCGTGCTCTCCCTCAGCCGGGAGGTAGACGTGCTCTCCCTCGGCGAGTAGACGTGCTCTCCCTCGGCGAGTAGACGTGCTCTCCCTCGGCGAGTAGACGTGCTCTCCCTCGGCGAGTAGACGTGCTCTCCCTGGGCGAGTAGACGTGCTCTCCCTGGGCGAGTAGACGTGCTCTCCCTGGGCGAGTAGACGTGCTCTCCCTCGGCGAGTAGACGTGCTCTCCCTGGGCGAGTAGACGTGCTCTCCCTGGGCGAGTAGACGTGCTCTCCCTGGGCGAGTAGACGTGCTCTCCCTGGGCGAGTAGACGTGCTCTCCCTCGGCGAGTAGACGTGCTCTCCCTGGGCGAGTAGACGTGCTCTCCCTCGGCGAGTAGACGTGCTCTCCCTGGGCGAGTAGACGTGCTCTCCCTCGGCGAGTAGACGTGCTCTCCCTCGGCGAGTAGACGTGCTCTCCCTGGGCGAGTAGACGTGCTCTCCCTCGGCGAGTAGACGTGCTCTCCCTGGGCGAGTAGACGTGCTCTCCCTCGGCGAGTAGACGTGCTCTCCCTCGGCGAGTAGACGTGCTCTCCGCGGAGCTCGCGCTTGTCGCCAAGGGGTCGCTGTTGCGCTCTGCCTCCGCCTACGTCATCGTACAAGCCGGCGTGATTTCTGCGACCTGCCGCTGGGCGGAGGTCGGCTGGTTGTGCGCTCGCGGAGCTGACGGCCCTCCAGTTCCGTATATGAGGGAACGAGTGACGCCGAGCACTCCCAGGGCAGCGCTGCCGAGCGGCTGCTCCAAGCCACCCGCCAGGCGGCTGGGCAGGGGTCCGTCTGGCTTCTCGGTGGCTTTCCCCCGGGTCAGAGAGGGGACCCGCGGGGCCGAGCAAAGGCGCGGCGGTTTGGAGCGGCCGCTGGCGCACCCTCAGCGGTGTTG